>NW_016199503.1:0-2621 GCF_001687245.7 Rhagoletis zephyria | reverse complement strand
CGACGAACTGATAACCTCCTCCTTTTTTAGAAGTCGGTTAAAAAATAAATGTTTTCATATGCATTTGTACATACACTGGCGGTTACGTATAACTTATGAACATCTGCACTACTTGTTTCTTATGTGAGGTAGAATTTTGTAAATTAATTAAAAAACAGTTTTTTTTTGTAAATATATGTAGTTCATACTATAACAAAAACTATATATTATACATACTTATCGCTACCTAAAGGTGAAAAGGTGCCTAGTCCAATTTTCTTTAAATTTAGTTTTTGATGCGGAATGACAGATAATGCAAAACTACATCGATTTTTAGTCTCTCCTGACTAATTTCAAAAAAAAAAATGGACTTGAGACATTTTCACCTTTAGGTAACGATATATTAAAGTTTCAAACTTTGTACAAAATTCAAAAAATTCATTAAAAAAAAAAAGCTTTAAACTTTGTAAAACAAATTTTTAAGAAAATTTCGAATATGCAGTTTTATATAGCCCATTTATTTTTAGTATAATAAAGTACAAGTTTGACGTACCTCAACATTCTGGTTGATTTTTGAAAAACTGCGCAAGACCGTCAGCGAAAAAAATTCTAAAATCAACGACAGTTTTGGGCCACTTCAAACTAGCACTAAAATTTAATGGGCTGTAAAACTGTATACCCAAAATTTTCCTCTGATTTTTTGAATTTTTTTGCAAAGTTTGATACTTATATTTATATGTGAGCAAATCTCACGATTAGTTTTTTTAGTGTCACTTCTTTCTCTCGAAAAAAAATGCTAAAGCATTCTTCTTGCATATATTTTAATTAATAAAGTTTCGGAAACAAGTACATACGATAAAAAAAAAATCAAGTTTATTTAGGTTAAAAAGTCTCATCGTTGTTTTTTTTTGTAATAACTTTATTATTATTAGAGGCAATAGACGTAGGCATTAAATACAACATATTTATGCAGTTTCAAGAGTGTGCCACCAAATTAAAAAAAAAAAAATGACAGCATTCGGAATATCTGTCGCAGCTACTTTGTAATTTTTAAAATGTTACGATTTTTATTTTTTTTTTTAATTTAATCATTTAAGCTACTTCAAAATATTAAAATTACATGGTCAAAATGGCATAGTTTTGGTTATAGCACTATCTACTTATATATAAAAAAATATATACTTTATTAATGTACGAAATCGTAATCTAGGTTCCATTAAGTTGAGCCATGAAGTGCCTCCATCCTGCAAGACATGTATAAAAATCTAGTGTTCTCATTCTTCTTGAACGCTCTGTACTCAAGATGATTGTTGGTATCCTAGCTGGACGTTGCAATGCTTTGCCTAATACACAATGTAAGAATGGACTTTCCAACAAACGAACTCTGCCGAAGCTGTCGAGACGAAGAGTAATTTAAAAGGGTAGCACACTTACCCTGTCACTGTCCAGGATTGATGAGACTGACTCAGGCAACGTCATATTTCATAAACACCTTCGCCGAAATCTACGATCTTCAAAGCAAGTTTCTATCAGTATCTGGCCAAAGATAACTCCTACAACCTAGCCTTTATTTTTATTTTAGCGTCGTCTCTCAGAAACTGCCAGATAATCTAGGGTTAATTGTATGCAATTGACATCTCACATCTAAAATTGCCTGCGTTTTAAGCAGACAGGCCCTGGGATCAGTAATAACTTACTCGGTATGCGCTCAAGAATGCCAAAGCTCCCTAAAATCTCCATAGATTGCGGCACACTTACAAACGGATTAAGCAGTCCCTTGTGGTGACCTTAAGAGAGGATTAGATAAAGGCGAGAAACAGAACGGAACGATAACACCTAGAGCTCCGTGGAGTGTGGAAAAAGGAACTGTTGCAGCAAGGGTAATCTATAATATTCAGCCTTACCGCAACATGTGGCCTGAACGCTATAGCCAGGTTACATTCGAAGGTCTTTGCCTGCTGAGCTGAAGTGGAACACCTAGACTTTATCTATCCGAATGCTTTTGCTTAAGGGTTCCCTATTTTCCTGTTAACTCAGTTCATCGGCCATGTAGTTTCTAGTCTTAGCTATGACCCGGAAACCAAGTAAGTTTAATAGCGTAGTAGATCGATGCAGTCGACAAGGGTGTTAAACAATAATTCATCGTTCTCGGAGGAACCATCAAGAAGCCAAGAGCCCTGAAGGCTGCCCATTTAACTTCGATCCATCCGTAAATCAGTTCACTGGACCCCGATTCCAGATACTGCACCCCTCCCTATCCGCNTAGCCTCTCTACAATAATATGAGGCTACTGTTGCTTTCTTGACTCTTTCTTCTACGTGATGCCTCCAGGAGAGCTTGCTGTCCAGGATTAAGTCCAAGAACGCCAACATGTCAGAGAGCCTTTATGGAGACCGGCCATTGAAGGAGGTAGTCAACATCTACAAGGCTTCAAGATAGGAAATGAGGAAGCAGATGCGTGCGCCAAGTTCGGAATGCCGAGCGTCCGTGTTTCAAAACTTAATGCTCCTTTCGTGTAAAGACGTTTTCATATCTTAAGCTGGGTCGAAATTTTTGATTGCAGACTCAGTTACTTATTACTAGAAAGCTTTATAAATCTGACATTTTATAAAAAAATTGAAGGCTAATCAAAGCATTCTGCC
>NW_016199502.1:0-2621 GCF_001687245.7 Rhagoletis zephyria | reverse complement strand
TTTAGAAAAATGTCAACATCGCTGTTTCAATGAAAGGAGTAAAATGGTAAAAAAGGTGTGTATGATTTTACTACAAAGTTCTTTAATCTAGAATAGCATAAACTTCGGATGGGAATGTGTGCTTGGATATGGTTTACCAAGACTTGCTTCATACATATACATCCTCGCGCACAAGTCTGTTTTTTTTTTAATTCTCCGGAGCATCGCCTTAAATTTGGACTTTTTATACTCGTACTAAGATGAAAAATATGCTGACCGTACAAAAGTGATATAGACTTTAATTCAATTGAATAGGACAAGTTAAATAGTGCGAACCCACTGGGCAATGTTCTGTCGATACACCTACCTGAATTCAGAGTTGCGGCCTGAAAAACCTTGTTATAGCATTTGTCATTTGACATTACTTAGGATCATGCAAAATGAGCATGGTCTGGTACCCCTGTACAGTCTGTAAAGCCTGTTGCAGCTTGATAATCGACTGGATACTTTTCTTCCTTACAACCTACTTCTTCTTTATTCACACTGTGACCACCTTAGCAACTTTGGTCAAGTCCAACAGAGCACGCCAGTCGTGTCTCTGCTGGGCCACCTGACGCCAAATGAAGCCAAGTCCTTCTATGTCTGGGCCCAATTGCACAATAGGCGTATCCCTTATCACTTTAAAACTTTTGGATAAGCCTTTGTGTTTGTAACAGGCAAAACGAATCGAGATAGATATAGACAAATGTATACACAAATGATCAGAATGATAAGAGAAATCGATTAAGCGGTGACTGTCTGTCCGTCCGTCCGTCCGTCTGTGCACACGATAACTCGAGTAAAAATTAATATATCTTAACGAAACTTAGTACGAGCACCTATTTCGGGCGTAGGACGGATGGTATTGAAAATGGGTGAAATCGGACTGTAACCACGCCCACTTCCCATATAACGGTAATTTCCAGAAATACGAAAACTGCGATATTTTAGTAACTACTGAAGATAATTCACTCAAAATTGATACTTGCAATAAGTTTTAGGCGAAAAATAAGAATATTATAAATTTTTGGAAAATTGGCGTAGCCACGGCCACTTATGGTTACATGTGTATATCTTGGTGACCGCTGCACCAATTTCTTCTAAACCTGGCACAGTTTTTGGCTTTGGTACAGCATACCAAATGATTGAAAATTTTTAAAATTTGGTGAAATACGAAATCTTCGATAAATCAGTAAATATTAAAGCTCACTTATTCAAAATTGATGCTCGCAACAATTCTTTACCAAGAAATACGTTTATGGCAAAGTTTTGGAAAATGGGCGTGGCACCGCCATCATCATAGCTAATGGCTTTGATTCTATTCTAAAATTATAGAAAACTACACGTTTTTTTCAAATTTTATATTTGTGACCCACTTCATCATAATCCACAAGAAGAATTTATGAGAATCTTCAGAGAGCTGTGTTCATAAGTTAAAGTTCATCCAAACAATTCTAAACAAAAAAGTTTTCTAACTGTCAATTCGGCGAAATGAAGATGGATTGAAAAGGAATGTACGAAAGTCGACATAGCCGCTATTTCTATTATGAAAAAGTAGGTCAGTCAAACAAATACAGTATTTATAAATGAACTGAAAGAAAAGCACAAAACTATTACAAAACAATAGCAGAAGAAACACAAACTGGGCTTATATTTATATATTTTCGCATGAATGAAAGTCAATTAGAATAACAAAGGGCCACAGTGCAAAAGCCAGATGTTGATGCGAAGCTATAAATGGTCCGGTAAAAGTGTCGCTCGTATTCAGTTAGCTGTTGTTAGTTAAGCATGTTAATTCAGCACGCATTGTTAGTGGCGGTTATTGGCTTACTATCGCCCGGTGTTAGAGGAGGTACGCGGAAGCTTATTTTGCTTTTTATTAAATTTGCTATAGCTACTTTTCATTTGCATCTCTACAGAGTCTACAGAGCCGCGCCAACTAACGCGATTTCAGCCAATCTCACAGGCAGAGTATGAAGCCATACTAGCTTTGACCGATGGCAGGCCAGTTGTATCAGAAGGCCGCCTCATAGAAGGCGGACTAGCGGCATTAGCTGGGTTGGCATCTAGTTGGGTTACGAACTTACGTTTTTCAAATATATTTGGTTCACTAGGCTTGGCGCCAAAGTCAACGGACGCCAGCTATCCGCTTTGTGTAATAAAAACTGAAGAAAATCCGCACACAAATCATTACCATGAGTATCATCACTACGATGATAATTTTCATGACAATCAAGAAATCCCGGAAGCTGCTCACGTTAACCACATGCACACACACACAAACTATGCAGAGGAACATTTAGATGAGTATATGAACAGTCATGGTCATGATGGTGGTGGCGTTGAAGTAGAATGGCATAAAAATCAGGAAACACCTGTGGTTAATTGCATTGTTGTACTGCGAGATAAGGGGCAGCTTCAACCCGAAGCAAACGATGAACATTACCATGCAACTAAAAAGCGTCCGAAGCGTCCGAAGCGTCCACGCAAGAAAAACCGAGTGCGTTCACCATCAGCTGGTTATCAACATTCGATAGCGCATACGGCGCATACCTCTCCTGGTAGCTATAACAGTCCCTGGTACTGGTCGTCACCTTACTACA
>NW_016199501.1:0-2621 GCF_001687245.7 Rhagoletis zephyria | reverse complement strand
CTGCTGCTGCTGCTATTAATTGAAAATTGATTTAAAATGCAAATTGCCAGAGTTTGTTTGGAGTTGAGCGGTGGTGGTGGTGGTGCTAGTGTTCTCCTGAGAGAGCGAAGGCAAGTCGTTGACCGAAAAAGTGAATGCAACATTTTTTGTTCGGTCTCCCTCTTTGACTTTTTTGCTTCAGCAGCAGTGCTCCTTCTTTGGAACACTTGTGCGCGGGCAGTGTGTGTCCGAGCACTGAAATCCGACTAGGAATGCACACTCACAATAAAAGTGGTGGTGCTTTATTATGCTCTAAAAGCTCGATGAAAGTCGGTGAAAAGGAGAAGGAGAGGAAATCTATCGATCGAAACAGCAGCAGCAGCAGCAGTTGCCCAACAGACTCTCTGTCTTCAATCTGTTCTGCACTGTACTCGGCTTACTGTCACCGGCTGTCCGTCAGTCAGGCAGTCCTTTCGTCAAAGGATTACAGTCAATCACCACCAGATCAGATCTACCTGTTACCAGCAGTGTAGCCAATCTGCTTTTGTATGTTGTTCCTGCGCTTTCTGAACTCTTTGTGCACTACTGCTGCCCTTGCCATCTGACTGGCTGGTTGTGTGTGTGGCCCTGTCTTTACCGAAAGAGGAGTTGCCTGGGAGTCTAGTGTGCCATTACTAATCAACGATTAGCGCCCCTTTTTCCTTCTTCTTCGATGGCTGTTCTTTCTGCTTCCTTTCCTCCCTCTCCTTTTCCATTATGACTTGATTAGTAAGCGGTTCGGCTGCTGCTGCTGCTGCCGCTTACCAGCGTCCTTCTGCGCTACCCTTCTGTTACTCTGTTTCCTAAACTAAATTGGCTTAGATCTTGAACTTTTTATTGTTGTACTGCTGCTCTAGCTTTGAGCCTAAGGAGTTGAGCTGAAAGAGTTGAGAGGAAGTGGACCGAGAGTGTCTTTCTTTCTCGGCCGCTCTAATCCTATTTGCCTCTGCTCACTGGGCAAGAGCCGTTCACTTTTTTTTGCTGCAGTGGCTAACGTCTGTTTCGATGTTGTCAAAGAAGGGGAGAACCACTGGCACTGGGATTATGCGAGCGTGCTTTATTATATCGCTTTCTCTCGCTAAACGGCTCTCGGCAAAAGTGGTGGTGACCTTTTGGTGGACACTCTAAGCTGCCCACTTTTGAATGTGCTCTTGAGGAAAGACTAAGAATAAGAAGAAGTGGTGATGATAGCTTTATGTGAGCCTGAATATCGCCGATCTGCTTTATCCGCTCTACTTCACTCTCAACTCTCCAGCAAGAATATTTGCTGACCTCAGCAAAGTGCTGCTAGTGCTAGTGCATTGCTTAGCCGTCCACTTTTGCCTCCTAATGAACTTTTACCTCACTCTCTTGTGTCAATGTGTGTTCCTTGTTGTACTTCTTCTTGACCACCACCGCCACTTGACTCCCCTTTTTATTATTTACCAGTGATTAATTTTCTCCTTCGCCCATCTCTCTCTTTTTACCAGTCAGCCCTCAACAACTGCCGCTTCTTCTTCTTCTCTTGAAGAGCACACACTTGAAGTCTATTAGCCGCCACTTCTTCTTCTTCTTATTCTCCTTTTTGCGGTCACTCGCAGTTTTTCCTCTTTCTCTCTTGAGGTTCTCGGGAGAGAGTTGAGAGAGTTGAAGTAATTAATTGACTTGCCCATGTTGGTGGTGGTGGTGNGCTTCTTCTTCTTCTCTTGAAGAGCACACACTTGAAGTCTATTAGCCGCCACTTCTTCTTCTTCTTATTCTCCTTTTTGCGGTCACTCGCAGTTTTTCCTCTTTCTCTCTTGAGGTTCTCGGGAGAGAGTTGAGAGAGTTGAAGTAATTAATTGACTTGCCCATGTTGGTGGTGGTGGTGGTGGCGGTAGAGTTGTGCTCTGTGGACTATTGTGTCTACCTTTGCCTGTTGCCGTTTGCCATTTGCCCTCTCCTGATGATAAATGACAACCGAAACGGACAACGACCATATTGTTCTCCAGTCTCTTTGCCGTTAGGCGTTAATTTGTACCTGTCTGCTCTGAGACTTAGAGGGCGACTTCCAGGAGATTTGAGGAGATTGCATCTTTTGCTTTGCAGACAAGCCGTTCCTGTTGCTACCTCTTCAAGGTTCGGCTCTCTTCTTTTTGTCTTTTCTCAGGCCCCTCGTCTCAGGCCTGTCAGGACTCGAAGACCTCGTCGACCTTAGCTTCCCACCCGCTCCTGCCACTCTCTCAGGCCCTGTCTGAGAGAGTGGTCACGAGAGAGACAGTCAGTCGGTCAAACTCGCTCTATCTCTCGCTCTTGTTACCGTTCTTTAATAATTTTTGTTTTTCCACTCTTCATTTGCACTGACTGTCTGACTGACACTTGTGCAGTCTCAGTTGTGAACAGACGAAGAAGAAGAAATACACGAATCGGAAAGAGACTCAGAGTCAGGAATGAGCAGAACTGAACTGACTGAAACGTGCAATTTTCCTGCCAAGTGTAAGCTTTAGCTAGAGTAGGCAGGCAGAAAAGTGCTCGCTTTTCACGCCCACTAATTAAATTAGAACGTTGCCATCTTTTTGCCTGTTTGTTTCTCTAAATGCCACTTTTCACTGCTGTTGCTGTTGCCTCTGCTCGCAAGACAACAG
>NW_016199500.1:0-2621 GCF_001687245.7 Rhagoletis zephyria | reverse complement strand
AGTTGCTAATAAGGTATTATTACGTGCTCCTAATTCCCACTGGGAAGCTTGTGTATATGTATGTAGTAGCGCTTTGGGATTGCCATATAAGGCTAAAGCGGTCGTCCACTACTAAAAAAGTGTCACAATGTGATTACTGGAATCGATTGACGATTGAAATACTTAGAGGTTTTATGCAACTCGAAATGTTGATTGTGAAATAGTAAGTGCTAACTACTAGCTGACAACGATTATTTAACAATTCGACCATTAAGTTTGCATAGACAAAAGCCGCGAAAAAAATAGATATTACATATTTTTTATTAGATACATTTTTATTATCCCTTAAAATGGTAAAAGACTCGAGTCCTCGAAGTCGTTGCTCAACTGCCAAATTTTATTTTGAATTTTTCGTGTTTAGTAAAGCAGTTAAAACTTCATTGAAATTTTACTGAATCGAATCCCAGCCTTATTTACTTTAACCCTTTAAATGCAAAAAAAAAAAATAAGCAAAAAATTTTTATTTTCAACACATCGGCCGAAAAGCTCCAAGTACAAATACACAAATAAATTTACAACCGTTAGCCCAAGAAAAAGGAACCAGAAAAGTTTTAGATGATTTTGAAATAAACAAATTCTGTTTGTACTTTCATTATAACTTTTTAAAATAAAAGATATTTCTTAGAAAAAATTAAATACGGATCATTCAGAGAAAACCAATCAAAAACTCAGAAGTTCATAAAATTAGCTTGCGAGTATGTTTGCTCTTTTGGGTAAACTGCTCGCTGGTCATTAGAGGGTTAAGAAAATTTTGAAAGAATTGATTTTTTTTTTGTTTAATAATCTTACTCCATGCATTTCCAAAACCTCGAAAAACTAAGTAACATGTTGGTTTCTTGAACATTGGTGCTATGAGGTTCTTAAAAATATTTTCTCGTCTTGTGACAAGGTCAAATATTTGGGTGTGACTCTAGGCAGTAAACTACTGAGAAGCGAGTAAAAAAGGCATAAACTGTATGAAATCGTAGACGAGCCAATTAGGCTGTCTGTTGAAATTCACTAGAGGCGTCTACATTAGTTAAGAAGGTAGAAGGTGTTCAAACGGGCGTACTTGTTCACCGCCCTCTGGGCGACTTGTACTCTACTCCTGATCGCTACATTTAGCGTAGTAAATACCCGCAGACATTACGGGTAAGCCCGATTGGATCCTCCTTTACATATGTCCATACATCCCCTACAAGGGTGAATGACAGAGTGAAGCTCCTGAAACAAGGGGTCTAGTAAACTTATTACGGATGGATCCAGGTTGGATGGTGGAGTTGGAGAAGGATTGTCCTATCATGAACTCTGCTATAATCTCACGTTTTGACTTCCGGATTTCTGCAGTATATTTCCTGCGGCAATCAGGTGCGATCGAAACTGGTTAGAAAATACCTGACCTCTCTGTCGCTCCTGGAAGTGTTGGCGTAACAAACGATGAGTGTTGGATGCAAAACTCCACATGCAAAGTTGGAAAGTCCTTGTGGCTGTTAGTCGACCACTGGTTGTCAAAGGAGCTTCTCAAATGGGCAAAACGCTAATTGTAGGTTCTCATAGGAGTCCTCGCCGGGCACAGCCGAATAGGATCTCATGTGGTAGCATTTAATATCGTTTCGAAGCCTTCTAACCTGCCATCTTTACATAGAAAATTTAAGGTATTCCTCAATAGCCTCGGTAAGTTAAATCTCCTAAATGCAGTTTATTTATGCAAGGCGAAAAAAATTGAGATTAGACGAAAATGTTTATTGGAATTACTAACACATCTTTTAGCGGAAAGCAAGTGAGTCAATGCAACCAACGCGTCTGTTTACTTATCATCTGGAAGATTACAACTTCTCTTTTCATAGTTATCTTACAAAATAGTACAAACATCAGCATAAATCAAAGATTTTTCCAAAAGTGAAACATTCTTCAAAAAAAAAAATAAAGTATTTGTGCATTTATCTATAAGATAAATGCAATAAAATGCAAAATAATTAAATGGAAGAAACCGCAAATCATCGAGCAGTTAAACTTTTTGGGAACTACCGAAAATGTGCTATCGAGTGTAAGGTAGAAAAAATAACAAAAACAAAAGATACGAATTAAGGAAAAAACCGTGCGAGAAATCGACTGCGGCAGAAATACCATAAAATAGTTCAAACAAACAAAACAAAAAAAAACAAAATCCAGCAGCAAAAATGGCTGTCAAATCGACGCGCAGTCCGTTGATAACACAACAGCAACCAACAATAGTGCCAACACCAACACCAACAACAGGCACAATGCCCGGCACAAGCTTGCGTTCAAGACTGATCTTCCCCAGAAGTCATCATCATACACAGGTAACCACAAAGGTAATGAACTTAATGAGTAAGAGTAAGAGAATATGAGTATGAAAGAATACACAAATGTAGCTCTGGTAAGTGAAAAATGAATACTAGAAAAAAAAAAAATTTGGTGATCAATAAAAGATTGTTGGATGCTACTTTTTTTTAGGTTTCTTTAATTGCTTAGCAAAGATCGAGATTAAATTCTGGAATTTTTAGACAACAAACAATACATACATACATATATACATACGAATAAATAACCACTCCATCAATACAATGACACACTGATTG
>NW_016199499.1:2462-2621 GCF_001687245.7 Rhagoletis zephyria | reverse complement strand
TCCCAGTTAAAATTACGCAATGCAAAAAGCAAGAATTGTTTTTTAATTGCCTCAATCCTTTCTGAATGAACTTGGTAGGGTTGGGGATTCCAAACAATAGATCCGTATTCTAGTATAGGTCTAACTAAACTGGTAAAAAGAGCTTTTGTAACATAAGGA
>NW_016199499.1:0-2330 GCF_001687245.7 Rhagoletis zephyria | reverse complement strand
TTGGCTTTATTGACTGTAACATTAATATGATGTTTGAAATTTAGTTTGGAATCCATTGTGATACCAAGATCGACAAAATTTGACACCTGCTCCAGATTATAATTTGATATTGAATAAACAGCTGGTTGAACAGCCCTCCGAGAGAAACACATAACTTTACATTTTTGAAGGTTTAGTGGCATATAGTTTGTATTACACCAACTAACCACGTTGTTCAGATCCGCTTGTAACAAAGACCTTTCTTCGATAGAGGACAATGTTTTAAAAAGTTTCACATCATCGGCATACATTAAAATTTTTGAATGTTTTATTATAGAAGAAATATCATTAATGAATATCAGGAACAGAATCGGACCAAGGTGGCTTCCCTGAGGAACCCCTGAAGAAACTTTAATGATGTTGGAAGAACAATTATTAACAATAACTCTTTGTGTTCTATTAGAGAGGTAAGATGAGATCCATTGAAGAAGACTGGGCTGAAAGCCGATTAGGTCGAGTTTACGGATGAGTAACGAGTAACTCTGCTGCATACACGAAAACTTTCTAAACACATATTCTAATTAAATATTTTGAAATTTTGATGACAATTTTTTGAAGTTTGATAATTGTTTTTTTGCAATTCTTGAAAGATATGAAACCTTTATTATTGTGGTTTCTGTTATAGATTGAATTATATTTTAAATGAGAATTATTAAAAGAAATAAATAGACATTTTGAATTTCGCTGCTAATTAGTTGATCGCATCTGTATGTACATATATACATAGACTCTAAAATTTTTTTAATAAAGGTTTTCTCGTACCAACGACGGGTTCAGTGCCTTCACGACTGCATAGCTTATGAGATTAATAAAAGATTTCCAAGAGCGTTCGGTTGTTAAGCTACCCTTTGCTTCCTTGAACTGCCACACAATGCCACAAACACAACAAAGCCGCAAAACAATGGCAAAGTAGGAGAAAGACTATTAAAGCGAGCGAAGAAAACACAACCGAAGACGACGACGAAAAGAAAGGAAGGCTGAAAGGCTTAAGAGCCAACTAAAGTCAACCCGAATGCAAACGCCAAATTAAAAACGAATTCACCACGCGCAAGGGGCAACGAACGAAGGGGGAGAGGATGTGAAGTATATAAGCAGACAGGACGCTGCGCAAGCGCTTGAATATTCAAATCGGCACCCGGTAAGAAACAAAGGAAAACTACAATGGCGTATGGAGTAATACTTGTGCTGGAAGCGAAGCTTAACAGACTGATGTTTAACGAATGCAAAACTGGGCAGCTTGCAGGTCCATCGAGCACTGAAGGGAAATTGCTTAGCGAGACGACAGAGCGGTGCCACTTAAAAAACGTCTCAGGATTAGGCGTAATTATGCAATTTCCTTCTTAACGCTCAGCCATGCGACAAGCTTACAAAAGAGTTGGATTCAATAAAATTTACATTTCACCACAAAAACATGAGGAAGTGCATATATACAAATATGTATGTGTATATTAGGGCGGTACAATTTGTATGGTAGATTTTTTCGCCTATGGGCGCATAGCACAGAAAGATGCTACGTGTAATTCTAAGCAGATTTGCTGAAGAAACCATAGGTCTAAAATCAATTTGGAGTTTGCCAAATTGCGAAAATTGATTTCTTAGCATTTTGCGGTAGTATCGAAAAAAGTGCTTAAATTTTATATAAAAGCGTGCTATAGGGTTTTTGTTTTTGGTATGAGAAATCCCATTTTGCGCTTTTCGTTTTCTTAAAACTTCCACAAGAGGGGGCAACAGTGAAAATTTTCACATTTTCCTTGAAACCTATTTTCGGAATTTGGCGAATTCCAAATTGATTTTAGACCCATGGTTTCTTCGGCAAATTTGTTTAGAATTACACTTAGAATATTCCTATGCTATACGCGCAAAGTAAAAAAAAAAAAAAATATTGACCCGCCCTTATGTACACACACATATAACAAAGCAGTTAGTTTCAACGCTGGTTACGCTAGCAGAGATTGGCTTGACAACAGCAAGAGGTACAAAGTGTGACGTTGGCGCTTTTGTAAAAGCGAAGATTTAAATTTCGCCTTGGAAGCCATTCTATAGCAGGTGTATAGCCAATGACGGATGCGGATGCAGCGACGGCGGCCAAAATGCTGGCAATTCCTACTCGGTTTAATGAAAAGCGTTTGTAGCTATATTTTTTTAGTCCTATGCAAATTGAAAATGTAACCGAAAAATTTCGTTAAATATTCAAGGCGAACTATTGCGAATATTATCACAGAAATTCGTAAAGGCATAGCTAACGTGAACGCGAAAAAGACCCAGTCAAATTAAACAAATTCAAATTGAAG
>NW_016199498.1:0-2621 GCF_001687245.7 Rhagoletis zephyria | reverse complement strand
AAATCGATAAAAATATCGGTAACAAAACCGATAAAAGTATCGATGACAAAATCGATAGCAAAATCGATTACACAATCGATAACAAAATCGATAAAAAATATCGATAACAAAATCGACAAAAGTATCGATCATTATATCGGTAAGTTCCGAAAATATCGATAGCAAAACCAATAACAATATCGATAACAAATTCGATGAAAATATCGATAACGAAAGCAATAATAATATCGATAGCTAAATCGTAAACAAAATCAATAAAAATATCGATGACATGCTATCGATATTGTTATAGATTTTTTTATAGGTTTTATATTCGATATTCGACTTTATAATCGATTTTGTTATCGACTTTGTTATCGATTTTGTGATTGATATTTTGATAGATTTTGTAATCGATTTTGTAATCAGTATTGTTATCGATTTTGCTATCGATTTTGCTTTCGATATTTTTTCGATTTTGATATCAATATTTTCATCGATNCTTTTGTTATCGATATTTTTTGCTTAGTATGTGGTTTTTGTTTTTTTACTTGGATATGCTCTTAACCATACCACGTATTCTACGTTTAAATTTAGCGGCTGTATCTCCGATACAGCCTGCAGGCCAAGACGAAGGCGCTGGACTGTTCCTTTTTTGCTTTTGTTGACGGTGTTACGCATTTTTTTCATACAAAATATATATGTTCGACCAGTTTTTTTGAAATTAATGAGCTACAAAACTGCAAACCAATTTTTTTTCTGAATATTCTAATTAAAAAGTTTGAAATTTTGGCGAAACATTGCAGAATTAATGTTTATAGTTTTTTGCACAAAGTTGGAAACTCGTTCATAGGCATCGCATTTTAATGAGCTGTTAAGGCATCGGAACACCGAATATGGGACAAATACAGGACATTAAAAGAAAAACAGAACACTTGGCGTCCCGTATTAAAAATAAATAAATTACCAGGATAGTGGGTCAAAAAAGAGGACTGTCCAGTTTAATACAGGACGTATGGTCACCGTACCTATATGAGAGATCTGTGATAGTGGCTTTGCGATGACAAGATTCGCGGAACTGTAAAGTGTTATGTCCCAGTTTGCGCCAAAAACAGTGTGCAATCCGAAACATACGCACGTCTGGCATACAAAGTGACCAATGTGATATTTTGTTGATAGGTCCCGTGCAGTCTTGGGGTACCGCTGTTTCACGCCATGGATTTCGAGATAAGCTCATGTAGGCTGTGGTGTCTGATGGTTTGATCAAGCAATCCTTCTTTTCCGAATTTTGCGCAAAAGGGCTCTGAACATAACCTGGGTACTGGCCGTTGGTTTCTTTTCTTTCAATATAAAAGTTGTCTTTGGTCACATCACATTTTTCTTTTGGATCGGTGGGCGATAAAATATAAAAGTACTGTGGAAAAGAGTTAGATGAAATTGCTAACAGCTCGTTGGTAAAAGCCACGAGAAAAGATAGAATATTTCCTTTGTTTTTTGTGGCCTTGTTACAGTATATTCAAAAATTCCTTTTTTGGGGATCGAGACAGCTTTTTATCAAACATTTTTTTTTTTGTACCTTAATTCCATTTTTGGAAGTGAATTTGTTTGTTTGATACGATTTCGCGCTTTAACTGATGAACCGATGATCATCATAAAATTTTGCGCACAGGTGTCCGTGTTTGCAGTTTGAAAATATTTTAAAAAGGGTTGCCACTTATTTAAAAATTCAAATTTAAAGAATTTATACGCAAGGTGTTTTAAAAATTTAAACATAGGTTTTATGGTTGAGATTGTTAAGAGTAAAGAGTATTTTATAAGGGTTGCCACATGTTAAAATATTAAATTCAATTAATCTAAATGAATTATTGCAATATAGCTATCAAGCGAAGTGGTTTTGAAAAGACTTTATTTCCTAAGTATATGAGAGAGGCTTGCCATCTATTTAATGAATCAAATTTTACTAGAATTAGGGGAATTAGGCAACTGTAAAATGTATCACACTAAGCGTGTCAAACGGTGGAAGTTAAATTAAATTACATAAAAGTCAAAGTGTCAAACGCAAGAGTGCGTATACACCTTAAGTTTGAACATGCGGAATTTTTTAGGTGTTTGAAGAGGGTTGCCAGCTGTTTTAAAATAAAATTCAAATAAAATTACGTAATATTTAAGTTTAATCAATTACTACAATATTGGTGTCAATCTAAATGGCTTTCTAAATTACATGTAGGAGGGTTGCCACTTGTTTGAAAAATTATTTGAACTTGAATTATAGGAATTGGGGAATTGAAATATATACAGATGTATGTATCACAATATGGTTTTCAGACGAAAGAAGGTTAAACGGTGGCCACCTTTTTAAAGAATTAAATTCAAACTATTAAATAATTTGAATGAATTATTGCAAGAAAAAGATTAATTTCCATACTAAATGTTGGACGGAATTTTAAGAATGCATTTTTCGTCGAGAAATGCCGTCAATTTTTTATTATTTCTTTAACTTTTTTATTTTTCTGCGCTCACTGTTTCACACTGTTACTCTGCAAAAGAATCGAATCCGAACAGCCTGCCCCTGCTGGCGGCCAACAGCTGATGCCTTGCGAAATATTATTCAACACTGTATAACAAATCTAAGGTGGAGCAGC
>NW_016199496.1:0-2621 GCF_001687245.7 Rhagoletis zephyria | reverse complement strand
GGACTTGGCACAAAGATCGAGTGCGGGATGGGTGCCGGGAGTTTTATTGAGAAACTTAATCACTAGATATACTTTCACAACACCTGGGGCTCCTCTGAATGCACTCTACGCCTATCGTCAGTTAATATTTTCATGAGGACCACCTGTGGGCTTTACAGGAATAGTTGCTGGCATGATACAGTGCATGGACTTAATGGTGTAGCGTCTTTAATTATGGCTTCAAAACTGGCGCAAGAACAACAATCGAGTCTACTTATATCGAAATCAATATGGGGAATATGTATAGACATTTTAAGCCGAGATATTTGCAATCCGCAAGGTCATGTACTACGTTGTGCGAAAATAGGTGGGGAAGCAGGTGTTGTTATGTCTGTAGTGAAACCCCGTTAACTACTTCCCAAATAGTTGGGCAATGCAAGCCTCGAGTAAATTATATAGAAAGCATAACGAACTTGTTTTACTCTCTGCCTTTAAAAGGATTAGATAGGTATGAGGTTTTTGGCAGCGATGTATTGAGAAACGAATACCCGAGCCTAGATTTATTCGAACGGCATGTAGTCTGAGTGCTATTTTCCACACGCGTTGTTTCGTATTTGTGCCGACAGTTACGATAAAGTGCTCGAAACATAATTGAACACCTTCTCTGGTAGTGTCCGGCCCTCTTGCAAGATTGGCGAAATACACTGGGCCAACCACTCCTGCAGAATATTTCAACGTACAACCGCCTATCTCTGATGATGATACTAATATTCAACAAAATCATGCGTTGGTTGTTTCAAAACGGCTCAAATTTACTAAGTGCTTGTCTTCTTTTTTCCGCCTAAATGGATTTGGCTATCTAATAAATGTGAAGGGCCAAAAATCCTCCATAGAATCTTTTGCTTGGACTTTTTGGGACCGTCTTATCAGATAATGTCATCGTCCAAGCTTCTGCGCCACACATCAAGACGGACAGGAAGGGAGATTTGCAAAGTGTGATTTTCGGTCATCGAGAGAAGTTTACTGCTCAATTGCCTACACATTCCAAAGAATAACTTGTTGGCAAGAGTGATTCTCTTATTAATATCCTTCTTTTTATTCTTGTTTTTCTTCTTTATGTTTGGCTCTGTAGCCACCTACTCCATTTGAAAGACATGGCCAAGCCAACGGATCCGCTATATTTTCATTTTCTCAACTATGTCCATGGCGGGGTCCCCTTGCTTATAGATTTCTACAGGTATCAGGTATCTTAACTGACCATATTGTGCTTAAGAATTAATGCTTGCACCTTGCCAATTCCTCCCCACCGATGAGGCGGCACACCCATTCCCTCATGCTCGACTTTTTGAAAAATCTTCCGTGGCTTTTTCTTTCGTACAGCAGTTCAAACTCTGCGCACTCGCTCATTTACGCCTCTCTCTGTTTTGCGTAAAGTATGTCTCGCTTCCCTCTTCAGCTCCTAGCTTGCGATCGGCCGGATTGCAGCTTGGTTCAGTAGACGGCCTCTTTTTTCTGCTGTTTCATTACATTCCATTAGCTTTCGTCTTCCGGACCACTGTAGCGTCTTTCAAACAGAACTGATGGCAATTGACCGAGCCACAAAACTGGTAAAGCGTGATATCTACATCTTCACTGATAGCACATGTGCGAGGCGAATGGCGAAGATGGTCGCACTTGGTGGTGACATTCACATTACATCGCTGAGCTTTCCTTCTATGGCTGGACGTAAATTTGTTTACTGCACAAAGACGTGTACGTAATTGCTGGATACGTGCCTCTCTTCTATCACAACATCGATATCGATACGGATTTATCTCTGTCGCTCTGGGGACAGCTATAAACTAGAGGGCTTTTTTATGCTGGAACCTAGCACTTTTACTCTCAGTCCGTTAGGCCTATCGTGAGCCACAATGATTGCATGTTCCTTCGTAACCAAGCATGTTTTATCCATCAAATTCCGCTTCTTACGAGGCTGCCGCAAAGTATAAATTTTTTGGGGGAATTAGTTGCCGCTACTACGTCTCTGCTTTTCATCAGCCCTAAACGTTTTCATTTTATCGGCGATTTCGTCGCTTGTCAATCTCCATTTTTCATCGCTTTCTGAATGGATCCTGGAACGGACGAATGATTCAGGTGATCAATTTCCTCCAAATCGGCGGCGAATCTTCCGTCCAGCATTCGAAGAACAGATGGTTTACGTCATCTATAGCATCCCCTACGCAGTGGATCATATATACGATTTAAAGCACTCGTGCCCAGTTAATAACTGAGTTAAGTACATATCTACTTCGCTATGCCTTCTATTAAGCCAGAAATTCATAATCGGTATACAGCGGTTAGTCCAAAAGCCGCTTTCTGAGTTGTTGGATCCGGTATTATACGGCAAATATGGTTTTATTGCTTTTCGCTTAAGTGTTTCGCACCAACCACTACCGCGATGTCGTCCGCAAAACCATTATCTCTGTCGCTTTGGGTACCTTGGGAAGAAGAACTGCGTCGTACATACATAAATAATTTTTCAAAGCAAATGACCAGGCACATAGCCTTGGTGAACACCACCTGAGATTTCTCGAGCTTTCGCACGTGCACGTGGTTCATACTCCAGCCAGCGCTCTTAGAAATATCTTCGTATCACCCTTCTA
>NW_016199495.1:0-2622 GCF_001687245.7 Rhagoletis zephyria | reverse complement strand
CCGGCGTTGAATTGCTTGTGAAGACCGCTTATCGCAATCGCAGGAGATATCGCTTGCGAGCTAACGCAGGCGATGAAGTGTCAAATAGTTAGTTTCACAGCTTGTTTTAACTTTTGATTTTTATAATGTTGTGTGTTTTCTATAAAATATATGCTAAAAACAACTTGGAGTAAGCTATTTTGGCGAATACAGTAATTTTCTTCATGTGAATGTATTCGGAAGCAGTACAAAAATTTCTCAGCGATCAGCATTTCGCTTGCGATGAAACTGACAGACAGGGCTGCCAACTTGGCTTAAACCGTGCCATCTTTGGCACTATTTTACATCAAATCACTTTTGAAAAATAGTAATATTTTAATACATTTTCGTGAAATCCTTTGCGGGNCGACAGCAGGAGATATCGCTTGCGAGCTAACACAGGCGATGAAGTGTCAAATAGTTAGTTTCACAGCTTTTTTAAATTTGAATTTTTATAATGTTGTGTGTTTTCTATAAAATATGTATATGCTAAAAACAACTTGGAGTAAGCTATTTTGGCGAATACAGTAATTTTCTTCATGTGAATGTATTCGGAAGCAGTACAAAAATTTCTCAGCGATCAGCATTTCGCTTGCGATGAAACTGACAGACAGGGCTGCCAACTTGGCTCAAACCGTGCCATCTTTAACCCTATTTTACATCAAATCACTTTTGAAAAATAGTAATATTTTAATACATTTTCGTGAAATCCTTTGCGGGTATGTATGTATATCTTTTTCTCAAATAAAATTTTGTAATTTCTAAATGTTATTCAACTAGTTTATCTTATTTTGGCATTGCACTTTTGTTTTAGAAATGTGGTTCTTATTGTAAATGGGAAGCATTAAAAGGGATGGCACCTCAAAGCTAAGGATAGTTGGCAGCCCTGCTGACAGATCTCCTGCGATGGCTGTATGGCATATACAGTGTATGCTAATGGATACAGCAAGTTACAACGAAAAAGGAGNTAAACCGTGCCATCTTTGGCACTATTTTACATCAAATCACTTTTGAAAAATAGTAATATTTTAATACATTTTCGTGAAATCCTTTGCGGGTATGTATGTACTTCCTTTTCTCAAATTAAATTTTGTAATTTCTAAATGTTATTCAACTAGTTTATCTTATTTTGGAATTGCACTTTTGTTTTAGAAATGTGGTTCTTATTTTATAGCTATGTAAATGGGAAGCATTAAAAGGGATGGCACCTCAAAGCTAAGGATAGTTGGCAGCCCTGCTGACAGATCTCCTGCGATGGCTGTATGGCATATACAGTGTATGCTAATGGATACAGCAAGTTACAACGAAAAAGGAGGTGTCATATTTGTTAAAATTATATTTCTATTTTTAATGGCATAGACAAGTTTAGTTCACTTTAATGAACGAACTAATGAACTAGTTCAATGGCTCTTTCGCTCTTCAGTTCAAAAGCTCCCCAAGCCTACTCATTAGCCTCATTACTCATTAATGTGGTAATGAACTTATGTATTTGTATACACACATTAGTGTCGCTAACACATAATCAAGTTCAAGACACATAGTCTAGTTACATATGTACATACATACATATATACATACTTGCGTAAGGATGTACGCATCTATGCTTACATTTTTGGTCCAGTTATTAATGCTGCTTGTGCGTATTACATCGTGTATGTACATATGTGTGGATGCAATTATCCTATTGCAGCTGGAAAAGCCTTTTAACCCACAGACGTTGCTACTCGAAATGAGACATTTCACAAGTGTAGAACGCGAGGTATGTATGTAGCGTAGTGTGAGCGTAGTCGTTAATTATGCGGTCGTTGACAGTGTCAATCGTCGTGGGGCTGAGCGCCACCATCATTACCGATTATCCAGCCATTACCCCCGCAAAACCAGCAGAAACACAACACAACGCATCTTATTGCCTTCACTTTAGTAGTCTTAGCTGCTCGCCACTTATTTGGGGTGGTTCCATATGCCACTGGTGGCATTAAGTAGCATACAAGTCTGACTTGCTGAAACCGTCGGCAAACCTATGGAATGCCTGCCAGATAAGCGTCCCATTGACACAAAACCAATAAGCGTTGTTGTGTGAGCTCGTGTCAAGGTTTATATGTACATACATACATACACATATATGTATGTACGTATTGGCACCTCGACAAGGAATGTAGGTCGTATATTTGGGCAAACATACATATGTATGTCTTGTTGGAAGGTTATGACTACATAATTAGACGTACAGAATGAATCTATTCGTCTCTTGTTTGTGTCTGTGACAATGGAATTAAGTGAACATACAAGTTGAATTAACAGTAATATTAATTATACTATGTATTTATAAATATGTGCCTCGACCTAATGTATTCTTAATATAATCAGCAAGAATCGGTCATGAACTAGTAAAAGCCAGCCGAACAAAAATTACGTACATACATACATATATCCATATGTATGTATATAAATGTAGACTACACATTCTGTTTGTAGTTTGTTATGTGAAGGTCATTCCCCTTTAGATAAAATGAAACTTCTTCTTCACTATATAATATAATATATAATTTATTATAATATACACATACGTTAGTGTTTGGCCGAGCTTCTCCTCCGATTTGTGGC
>NW_016199493.1:0-2622 GCF_001687245.7 Rhagoletis zephyria | reverse complement strand
TACTTGGCAAACTGTTAACATAGTGTTCATTCCTAAGGTAGACAAGAGAAGACATACGGTGCCTAATGACTTCAGTCCTATCAGTATCTTGTCTTTTATATTGAAAACTTTTGAGCGACTACTGGACACAATATAACATATAATGATAATGATAACATATAAAAAGTATTCACGTATTGGAACACACGTCATTATTGGCAGTCATAACATTGAAGTAGTCAAGGACTTTGTCTGCCTAGGATCCACCATAAACACCACCAATAATGTCAGTCTGGAGATAAAGCGAAGAATAACTCTTGAAAAGCAGAGCACTCTCTCGACGAACGTACAAAAATCCGCTTTACAAATCTCTCATCTCATGTACGAGCTGTTGAACGACATGGACATAGTTAAACGCATACCAAATCAACAATTGCGCTGAAAAGATCTTTCAACTCGGCACCCACTGGTGGACAACGACAGGAAGGGCGCCGATGAACACAATGGAACGAACAGGTACAGCCATGTTTTTAGGGGTTGGGAAAAAATCCTGACGTGATTCAGCGGTCGAAATACGTGAACCAGATTCAGTGGTCGAAATACGTGTCGGTACGTAGGTCTGGAACCAGATTGCTGTTTTGGTATTTGTATACCCGAGCGCACTTATGCACAAGGGTATATTAATTTTGTTCACATACCGGTTGTTTGTAACAGCCAAAACGAATCGAGATAGATATAGACAAATGTATACATTAATGATCAGAATGAAAAGAGAAATCGATTAAGCCATGTCTGTCTGTCCGTCCGTCTGTCCGTCCNCCTTAATCCAAGGTAGGTTGGTATTGAAAATGGGCGAAATCGGACTGTAACCACGCCCACCTCCCATATAACGGTAATTTTTATAAATACGAAAACTGCGATATTTTAGTAACGACTAGAGATTATTCACTCAAAATTGATATTTGCAATAAGTTTTAGACGAATAATAAGAATATTACAAAATTTTCGGAAAATGGGCGTAGCCACGCCCACTTATGGTTACATGTGTATATCTTGGTAACCGCTGCACCAATTTCTTCCAAACTTGGCACAGTTGTTGGCCTTCGTACAACATACAAAATTTTTAAAATCGGACAATAACCACGCCCACATACCATATAACGGTAATTTAGAGAAATACAAAATCTTCGATAAATCAGTAAATAATAAAGCTAATGTATTCAAAATTGATGCTTGCAACAATTCTTAACCAAGAAATACGTTTGTGATAAAATTTTGGAAAATGGGCGTGGCACCCCCCACTTATGATCACATATATGTATCTCGGTAACCGTTCTGCCAATATGTACCAAACTCGGAATGGTTATTGTGCTTGCCACATAAAAGCCAAACGTTGAAAATTATTGAAAGCGGACTAAAATAGAGGCCGCTTTACATAAATCGGTAAATTTCAGAACTGCTTGAAACTTCAAAATTTCGAAATCTAACGACTCAAATTTTCTCAAAATTGATGCGGCCCGGCTTACCATGTAGCGGTAGCTTTCGGTAAGGTGAAAAACATATATTTAGTATGTGCGCCGGGTATTTAATGTTCGGCTCCGCCCGAACTTAGACTTTCTTACTTGTTTATTTTGAATTTATTTTTAAAGAGGTGGCATAAAGCATTGACCGCCGGTAAATTTGGGACTTGCCTTTCGGCGCACCGCACTAAAAAGCCACCCTGCTTCATTTCCATCCAACTGTGAAACTACCATAATGTACTACTTTCCGGAGGGGGAGGGGCCTATTGCCTTGCTATGAAATTCTGCGGAGTTGCGACGGTTTTTAGTTAGTTAGTATTTGCCGAATTAGTTAGTATTTGCCGAATTACAAACAACAGACCAGTTTTCTTGAGACTCAAGCATAGTATCCAAAAGGGTATGCACCGTAAGTGACCTCCCCATCTTCATGCTCAATTCTTCCCTTCGATTGCAAAACTGCAGGGTTCAGTGTAGGTTTTTGGGTCAGGTTGAAATCCACTTCCCCATGTTGTCTGCTTATCCACGTTGATATCGAGGGTTTCCGGAGGTGCGCTACTATCATTATTATGAGCTGCATTCGATTTTCGATCTTCGCTGGCTATCGAAGATCGAAAGTGAAATTCGTATTGTGAAAAATGTATGATTTTGTATGTTTTCTTACATTTTGGCGGCTAGATACTAATTTTAAACAATTTTTATTAATTTCATGCAGTTATAACATCGCGAACACTAAACACAAGCTCGAAAGGTTGGTTTTACTTGTGAAAGAAAATCCCAATACTCTGTTAGCACGATCTCTGAGAACAAAATCGTAGCGCTGTTGATAGTTTTAAAATATTTTAAATAGATTNTTTTTATTAATTTCATGCAGTTCTAACATCGTGAATACTAAACACAAGCTCGAAAGGCTGGTTTTACTTGTGAAAGAAAATCCCAATACTCTGTTAGCACGATCTCTGAGAACAAAATCGTAGCGCTGTTGATAGTTTTAAAATATTTTAAATAGATTTGGCTCACAAACGCCTCTTTAGATGGTCGGAATGACTCACTGGCGCTAAGCCGTTGAATAACTTCTGGCAAATAAACGTGGAAGAAATAGTTCCGATACTAGCAAGTCAATATT
>NW_016199492.1:0-2622 GCF_001687245.7 Rhagoletis zephyria | reverse complement strand
TTCATCCCATACAACTCCCATAAAACGATGAAAAAATAAAAAATATTAGCCACGACTTTTTCCGTTTCAGTTATGATGTTGTTACGTCTTTTTGCATTTCAGGTGACGATATATACATCTTCGTAAATAATACTTTAGAAAAAAATTCCACGCCAATATTTATTAACTTTAAATGATATTGCATTTGAGTTAAGGCGTGCGAGTAAACGTGTTAGCTAACTGTGTATGGTGCTAAGGGGCGTATACGTTACATACACAACTACGGGTATATGAACCCAAGTTGTTATTTTGACTTTTTTAGTATATCTTTTTTAAGTTTTCCTTTAAATATGATTTCGTGATGGAATATTGTTATTTATGCAAAACTGAAGATAATGCACTATTGAAGATAAGTGTGCCACCATTTTCGGGATAAATACCCAAATTGCTGTCATCTGAAAAGAAACTGACTCTGTTCGCGATATCCCCATGTAAAAGTAGTCAATTAAAAGCAACGTAGAGTAGTCGAGTCAAAGCCGATTACCCTAGTGAACTTATTCGCGAATTTGTAGTTAGTTTAGTTACCTGCAGGGATATTTTGTTGCATTTATTAGCTTACCCGCTTAGCTACTTACATACATACGTCAAGCTCACCTTTAGCATGCAGCAGCCTGAATGAGCTTACTCTGAGTGAATACCGGCTGCATGAGTGTCATAGCCAGCTTGCAACATTAGCCGTGTGCCCAATTACATTTGTCATTTTGGCAAGCATATGGCAGCAGTGCTTTCTGACGCTTATGGCAGTCACAGTTCGCTACATTAATGTTGCACGCCGCCAATATTTGCTGCCCTCAGCTTGCATGCCACCTTTGCTGTTTGTCGCACCACCCACACACACTTACTTTACGTAAATCTATGTTTAAATTAATGAATGAATACATCANTCGCCGTTATTTTTATTGTTATTGTTTTGCGCGTGCGACATTTATTCTATACAAAAACATAAAATTTATGTTGCCACTCATGTCATCAGCTCTTCGTTGAATTATGACAAAGTTAATATTGTTATTAAGTGTATGTACATATGTATGTATCCAGCAGTTGATGGTTGGCAAGCTGGCAAGTAAACAATGTTGCCACACGCATAGACTCGTGTATTTTATGGCACAATAACAAAGTTATAAATAGTAGTAGATACATGCTTTACTATGCACTAATAACATTACTAATTCATATACATACATACATATGTACACATAAGTGAGGTGTATGCACAAACAAATATAGCAATGTGTTTGTGCTTAGTCACAACCATTTGTGGTTAACATTCGCTTTTAGCTATGTTATTTATGTTGCAAGTGTCAAAGTTAATGCTGTCGGGTTTAAAGCGTCCTGCATCCTAAATACATCATCTATAATTATGTATAGGTACGTATGTATGTAAATACGAGCGCAAATCTCTGCTGTAACTGAGTAAAATTTATTGCATTAACCATATTTTACAAAAGTAAATCAGGTCCTGTTGTGGATAGATTTACTGCATGGACGCAAAAGAGCAAACTCTCAGTGATGCTGCCGATGAGATAGTGTGGTTCACGTTCACACAGTGGTGGAATATATAGTAGATACAAGACCGACACGTCACTTGCACCCGTGAACATTCAACAGACAAAGCCGCTATGGGTTGCTTGAAGTCGAAAAGTTACAGTCACTGCGGCCAGTGCTGAAATTTCGTGTTCGTTTTTAATTCCCTGGCTCGTTTTTAAAAAGTGACTTATAACTCGATTGTTTTTGGTAATAACACTTCAAAATTTTTATTGAAAAAGCAAGTGTGAAAACCGCAGTTTCGAAAAAGGTGTTGCTTAGGGCCTTTGTTAATTAAGGTGGCGATATATTGCCTCAGCAAAGACAATCAGGTTGTGCAAATAGTTCGCAAAAAACACTGCTACTGTCGAAGAACTTTTTTAAAATAATTTAAAATTTCAAAGATATGATAAATTCAAAAATTATTTAAAAAAAAAATTCAGTGATATGTAGGGAAACGGTATTGGTGTCAAATAAAAGCGAACCCTCTGTAAAATGGGGAAAAAAATTAAGTGTTTTGGTGCACAAGGACGAGAGGGTACTGAAACTCTTTTATTTTTTAAAAGGACATTTTCCATACCTATTCGTCCTTCTGCTCTAAAAAATTTAACATTTTACAATTCTACATTTTATCTTTGTACTGTTATTTTACAATATCCTATTGAATTTAAGTACAACTCGTGTTGATCTATACCTAATGCACAACACCTGAATTTCTCGTTTCATGCAACATTTTCTGATGAACAGCTATTTCACAATTCAAAGTACAATTTAAAGGAATATTTCACACATAACCACGGTTGCCACTTCATCAAAATTTTGTGTACCACATTATACAAGTAAAATGGCCCAAAATAAAATAAAATGTACCATTTTTTGTCGTCCAATAAAAATTTATACAGTGACTCAAACAAGTGACCACATGTTGATTTTTTGACGTAGAATACGTCTTACCTTAAGGTATGGGGGCTATGTTCAAATGTTGTAGTTGTAATTTTTAGAGCTTCACAAAAACGCTTATTGCACGAGAACTAATAAAGCGATTTCAAAGAAAAGTGT
>NW_016199491.1:1750-2622 GCF_001687245.7 Rhagoletis zephyria | reverse complement strand
TGTTATGTTATGACGAGGGGGGCAGTATATAGCAGATACAGTAAGGCCATCCAAGTGGACATTAATGTGNACAAGACGTCAAATCCTCTGTTCTGGATTACTTTATAAAGATTTCTACCCTTTGGTGTAATAAATCTAGATCCCCAGAATGTGTGTTTGGCATTGTAATCTCCTGCTACAATAAACTTACTGCCAAACTTTGGGGAAAACTCATAAAATTGTTTTTCTGTTATGTTATGACGAGGGGGGCAGTATATAGCAGATACAGTAAGGCCATCCAAGTGGACATTAATGTGTATTACAGTGTTATGAATGAACCCATCACTTTGCGATTCTAATTCATAGTGCTTTATTCTGTTACGAATGAGAATAGCTGTTCCACCTCGGGCTTTGCCTTGTGAATGCTTAGTATCATAGAATTTGTACCCATTAATTTGAAAGTTATTAAATTGCGTAAGGTGGGTTTCAGATACAAGCAAAACGTCTATATGATATCGCTCTAGGAAAATTTCTAGTTCCCTTTTATGCTGGGTTATACCGTTCGCATTCCAAAAACAAGTAATAGATTTTGATTTTTAATCAAATCTTGAACTATGCTCTGCATTGCCATCATTTGCTCCTGCATAATTTTCATAAAGTTATTTATAGTAGCTTCTAGGTTACTACTATTCTAACCAAAAAGAGATTGTGTCGGAGGAGTATTTTGGAGCATTTGTGCATATGAAGTAAAGTTATTAACAGTCATTGGCGCAGACATTGGCTTAGCGGGTTCTGATATGGGGTTGTGCCTAATAGGAATATTTTTGGGAATTGGTTTCTCTTTCATTGAGATATAAACTGGACAACCTCTATAGTTAGCAGTGTGATTTCCA
>NW_016199491.1:0-1352 GCF_001687245.7 Rhagoletis zephyria | reverse complement strand
GTCTATATGATATCGCTCTAGGAAAATTTCTAGTTCCCTTTTATGCTGGGTTATCCCGTTCGCATTCCAAAAACAAATTTTGAGATTATTCATGGTTTAGCGAAAATGGCTTCAAGTAATAGATTTTGATTTTTAATCAAATCTTGTACTATGCTCTGCATTGCCATCATTTGCTCCTGCATAATTTTCATAAAGTTGTTTATAGTAGCTTCTAGGTTACTACTATTCTAACCAAAAAGAGATTGTGTCGGAGGAGTATTTTGGAGCATTTGTGCATATGAAGTAAAGTTATTAACAGTCATTGGCGCAGACATTGGCTTAGCGGGTTCTGATATGGGGTTGTGCCTAATAGGAATATTTTTGGGAATTGGTTTCTCTTTCATTGAGATATAAACTGGACAACCTCTATAGTTAGCAGTGTGATTTCCATCGCAGTTAATGCACTTTTTGGATTTTGGGTCCATTTTTGGTTTCACACATTCTTTAGAAGTGTGTAGATCCCCACAGATAACACAGACACCAGGTAAGGTGCAGTAGCGAAGTGTGTGACCGAATTCCTGGCAGTTATGACATTGAACAGGACCTCTATGCTTATGGGGTTCTTCTACGGAGATTTTACGGTGTAGAAGATATCGCAATTGATATATTTGATGCACTTCCAGATTATGAAAGTCAGGTTCTAGCTCTATTTGGAACATCGGTTGAGGGATGTTTTCTTTATTTTTGATGTTGAAAACATTGTGCCCCTTAAAACCTTCTCCCCTAAGAGCATTTTCTATCTCTTGTGAGTTCACACTGGACTCGATGCCTTTTATGACAACTTCTAGTCCTCGACTACTTTTAAGTTGATAGGTGTAATAGGATTCTTACACTTATCGAACTCATTGGTAATTTTACGAAAAATATCTTCGTTTTGAGCCTTCACTTCGTGTATATTACCCCATTTTAATAGGAACCACATGAAAATTATTTTTCCCTACTTGTTTTAAGAGAGTATCTACCAGAGCATTAGAACTTTGTTCTCGTAGATAAATAGGTAGAGGCTTGTATTTTTTTAACTACCTGTGGGTTAGAATCATTGTTCATATCAGCGAGAATACTAAAACGATTATTCTCCGCCAATGTAGAAGAACCTGAAGTGACTACTTTCAAAATTCACTTTTTCGGGCTTTGTTTAAAATTTTTTTCGGGTGTGCGCTTTCGCTTTATTAATATGTAGCGATCTAACCGAGTCTGAACAGTAGCAATTTTTCTTGTTTTTCTTCTTCTTTGTTTGTTGCCGTCGAAGTATTAAAGCGGAGGTGCACAACATGCGTTCGCCGGCAAATGCGTCACGCCGTCAATGTCAAATA
>NW_016199489.1:0-2622 GCF_001687245.7 Rhagoletis zephyria | reverse complement strand
GGATAACCTTTTCTAAATCGATTTCGATTACTAACATCATCAATAATTTTGATGTATATACCAATTGTGCGATAGCACACTTGTGCCAGCTCACTGTGCTGACTCATTAAAGTGAGTTGGAGTTACTGAGTCAGCACACGAAAATTTACAGAGTTACCCACCCTTAGCTTACACATATGTATGTATATGGCCGAGCTTCTCCTCCGGTTTGTGGCATGCGCCTCGATGTTGTCACACATGTATATGTATATACTTGAATAAGAACTGCTTTTATAAATATATTTAAAGGAATTTATATCATCCCGAAAATCACTTCTACATTAAAAAAAATTTAAAGATTACACTGGCCAACAACATTTTTGGCATATCAAAGAACCAATTTTTATATCATTTTTTCCGTTGATTAAGATTAAAAACATTAATATGGCTCAATTTTTCAGATATTTTGCTTTAAAAGTGTCAAAAAGCAAATTTTTGCAATTTTTTTAATTTTATAGTAAAATAAAAAGAAAGCTAAATATTGCCCTTTTATCAAATATTTCAATAGATTTGAAGAGATTTACATACATACATAATTCACCTGGAAAAAGTATTTTCTACTTTGTAGTCCATTTATAGAAATGTGGGATGTATATTAAAAAGTTTTATTTTTATTTGTTTATGTTCTCTGTCCCAAATGAACTTATTTACTGCTTTTGAAGTAATCAAGCGATTTTTCATCCAAAAATTGCTCTGACGGAACAGTAAAAGTAATATGTACAGAAAATTTTGCTTCCTTAAGAACTAAATAAATTACCAAAATTACCGTAAATATCCGTGATGAGCACGGAATAGTTACACGAAAAGTGCTTTTTCGCGTTCCTTTGGCTGTTTGGCTCTCACTCCTCTCTTTCAAGAGAGTATGGAAGAGCCAAGTACAGAAGGACCTGTCTGCGCTCGGGATAATCAACTGGCGCAAATTCGCACAGGAGAGAAGCAATTGAAGACGCTTTCTTGTCTCGGCCCAAACCGACAAACGGTTGTAGTGCCAAAAAGGAAGAGGGGAGGGTGGCATGCGATGAGATGTCGCGAGTCGTGAGGTGTCTTTCCGCATGCCAGACCCTCATTGGGCACATCTGCATTTATCCTGCTCAAGTAGCAGTTTAGCTTGCTGCATTAGCCAGAGAATAATTGGGCTATGGTGGTGTGATTCTTCCGAGGCGGACAAAGCTCTGTCTCGTCCACGTCGGGTGGCTGTATTCCCAAAACGGCAATCACAGGTCGGGAGTTGGTGTAAATCGAAACCGACTCACTGTAAATGCGCTTGTTTGGCCTGTCGGTATGCTGTCGGGTGCAGAGGTTAGTTTATGAACCTGCAAGCAAGTGTCTGTTCGGGTGCCCGCGTCTGTGACACCCTACTAAGAACTGATTGCTGAGCATCGAGTTATGCTCCTTTACTGCTTGCCAACAACGTTTCAATTTATTTGCCCCCATGTGCTGCTGGCTAGCGACTTGGGGACCTTGTTGGGCTTTGTTGACAATTGCCGTTGTATTCGCCGAGAAGGAGAGCAGACTATCGAAGGTAACTCCCAGAATTTTTGGGTTATTCGCCGTCGGAATTTTTTCTTCGTCGGCGTGAATTCCCAGCTCTCATCTGATCTCCTACGTCCAGGTGGTTCCTTGCAGTGAAGAAGTGAGAAAGTTCGGAGAAGTAACCGTTTACTTTCGAGTACAAGTCATCAATTACATTCCCGGACGCCATTGTAAAGCAGTCGTCAGCATAGTAGACAATAGAGACTCCCTCTGTTGGCTGAGGTAGCTTTGATATGTAGTAATCCAACAGGGTTTAATTTTCCTAGGGTTGCTGGTTTTGTCTCTAAAGACTATTGACGTATGTCGACCACTCAGATAATTCGCTGACCACCACAGAAAAATTTTGTTCCAGTACTCGTGTATTTCTTAAATAGCGCCCAATTAAGTATACAAAATATTTATTCAAACCAATACTGGAGGGATAAATCCATTTGATTAAAAATACGAGTTTGTATTACAAAATATATAAGCGTTAAATATGTGTAGATATAAATTTAAGGTAAATTTACTGTTACAATCTTATCTAACTATATAGTATATGACTATGTAAAATTATGCATTTATTTTTTGATTGTATTATACATATATATTACAACATTTTCGAGAATTCTTAAATTTAAAATACCTCAAACTATTGCTCTCACATTGCATTATTCTTTTTTTTTAAGTTTTGTTCTTTTATAAGCTATAGTAAAATTTTATCGAATCTAAATACAATGCAATAGCAACCCAAAGCAAAGTATTCCATGTGGATTCAAGCAAGAGCACAAAATGAGTATTCATCGGTCCAATGCGCCAATGCCACGGCAACATTTTATGCATCACGGTGTGACCCACATACATTATAATGGCATTCTTGCCGGACTGCACGAATGGATAGCCAGTCCACCAACGTTGCACATCAATAACGAAATAGAGTAAGCTGAGCACAAAGAACGCCAATCCAGAGGTGACCAAAACAAAAGAAAGAGACCTACAGAGAAGAGAAAAAATAAGATTAGCATATCTATTAGTACAACATATAGACGTTTTTAAATTAATTTCTTACCA
>NW_016199488.1:0-2622 GCF_001687245.7 Rhagoletis zephyria | reverse complement strand
ATATGTTGTAACTTACGTGTATTAGCTCTTAATCACAATACCAGCACAGTTCGGTCAGCGAAACACTAAGGAAATGACCTAATAAATGCGNACTTACGTGTATTAGCTCTTAATCACAATACCAGCACAGTTCGGTCAGCGAAACACTAAGGAAATGACCTAATAAATGCGAAATTATAATTTATTTGTAAAATAATTCGGTTTTATTACAATACTTACCAAATTTCACGCAATTGGAAAACAACAAACAATTGAATAAGAACAAAACGAACAACGAAAATTGAATCAATGTAGCTTGTTCAGAATTTTTTTCTAATATTTTGGGAAATGTTCAGTGAAAATAGCAAAGAAACAACACAGTTTCTCCTAAGGTAGTTCAAGATGGCGGATTAGAGCGAGAAGTTGCCAACGTATAACACCTTTCATTATTGCATCATGATACATGCATACATATTTTTTTTCATATACAGAATAAAAAAAGAAAATAAGCATTTTCCAAAGCAAACTCTTTTAACGAGCAAAATTAATTTTTTTGAGTAATCATATTTCAAGTAACTCGATTAATCATCGTTTTGAGTAATCAAAATCTTGATTACTCGAGTAATTGATTAACCGAATAACTGATTAACCAACTTGCTCGAGTAATCGAATAATCGCACAGCCCTAATGTACATAAATATATACGAGTGCATATAAACGTGCAAATATGTAAGTGCACAATGAAATTGAAATTTAACGTGACAATATTGTGCATTAATGTATTCACTTTTTAAAAGGCTATTTTTAGCTCAAATAAATTAAACCTTTCTGGTTTAAGAATTATATATGTATATACATTCCGTTATTTGCTTTATCTTATGCATTTCAGTTTAGCAAATAAGAATGTCAAATTAATTTACAAACCTGGAAAAAATAATTTTTAGGTAAAAAAATTACACTTATAAATACACTTCGCCCTCTTTTCCCTATTTGGAACTACAACTGTTTTCTCGCCTGGATCTATAAAGAAAAAAAATCGCTAATTGCCTTTCTCCTTAGCGAAGGTACGCCAGTTTTCCACGCCAAGTTTAGACAGATCGTTTTGTTCAAGTTAATATGAAGCTCATAGAATTCGTCATTCCATTTCTCTTCTATCGAAAGCTACGAACGCCTTCTAATATTATATCAGAGCCTAATATGTCCAAATAGTCATAGTTAGTTCATATTGCAAACATTTTTATTACACTTAATAAATATTTATGTACATATTCAACTTCATATTCCTTCGTATTCGACTTCATATTACTCCTGGTCTTTGCATTCGCCTTCGAATTCATATTTGTATTCATCTTCTTCTTCTGCTCCATTTTTGCATTCGTATTCCGCTTTGCAGTCGTTTTCGTTTGTGACTTCGTTTCCTCTTTCGCATTTGTATTAATCTCCATCTCCATATTCGCCTTCGTATTCGTTTTCGTCTACAGTTTTGCATTCATAGTCGTCCTTGTCTTCGTTTTCACCTTTGCCTTCGCCTTCGTCTTCGCCTTTGTCTTCGTCTTCGTCTTCGTCTTCGTCTTCGTCTTCGTCTTCGTCTTCGTCTTCGTCTTCGTCTTCGTCTTCGTCTTCCTATTCCTATTCCTATTTATATTCTTCTTCGTATTTGTTTTCGTATTCGTCTTCATCTTGAGTCTTCGTCTTAGTCTAACTTTAAAGCGATAGTTCATTCTAAATGGCAATGTAGGCTAGGGCTGTAACAAGCCTGAACCCATCGACCAGGACACTTATCATCCAAATCAAAGACGCAGATACAAGTGAATATGGTACCCATACATTTCTCATAAGTACAGTTGCTTCGATTCTGGCATTTCATTTCATTACATTCTTTTCATGTTTTCTGTTTTGTGCTTTTGTATGTAAACAAAATTTCGATCGGCTCTATTAAAAACTTGCAAGTTTTTGCTGGTTTTGCGTTCGCGTACTTTTGCTAACATTTCTCTCTTTGAGAGAGATCAGATAAACATTCACTATAATTTTGCTGCTGAGAGTTTCCTCCTGGAAGAATACGCGAATACACCTATTATAAGCTTTATAGTTTTCGTAGAACTGAATGCGTATTGATGAAGTTGTGATTGTACAAAACGCTCAAAATTTGATTTTTTTTAATTATAAAAGCAGAAATTTCTTTTGACTGTTATGCAACTTGGAAAAATGTTTTGTCGCCTTTAACGTGGTCTTGAATGCTTGCCTTACAACCATTACCAAATTTCCACATATTCTACAATGCGCTTCTTGATCATTTCCGCTATTTTGTATATGCATAACTAGAAGATTTAGGTAGGCTATTTTAAGTGAAACCGCTCTAAAGGACTTACCCAATAAGGGCTGAAAAAGTACCTTACATAATTATGATTTTTTATGAATTAAAACAGTTTAAAAAATTACTCCAAAAGGCTTTCTAAAGAGCGTATTACAAAAGCGAAATCAGAAGCCCTTCGATTTTTGTCACTCCATACAAAAAAGAAAAGGGAAAGGAATGACTTTCAGAAAGGCCTTTTGGGAGAGATTTTAGCTCCCGAAATTGTAAATCGGATAGTATTTATGACCCCTCAGCTGTGTACCTGTTCAGGAGGTTGCATTTTTTTTGGC
>NW_016199487.1:0-2622 GCF_001687245.7 Rhagoletis zephyria | reverse complement strand
TACATAAGTATGTATGAAGGTATGCATATATTAGTGCGAATTCATCAGTGCATGGCTGTACAATTGTCGATAATTGATAAACACATTAGCAACGACATTTTCGGGGAAACTTTATTTACATAAATACATTTTTCCTCACTATGTCACTGCATTTGCAATGTGAAGCATGATTAGCACAGCCGGTGATTGATGGTTGTCTTTAAGTGCCGTTAAAAGCGAATTTCGTATTCATGCAACTTCGAATGGCAATTATAAATGAGAAATCAAATACGATGAAAGAGCGGAAATATACTTTATTTTGTATAAAATGTCGCTTTCACTCAAAAGTTGTTTGGTAAATGACGGTATTTATGTAATTTGAGGGTGAGGAGGATACTTGGCAAATCTTTATTGACTTGAGCTTCATTCGGTTCAAAAAAATATCTACCTAACAGTTCTACAGAAGTCAAGCCTCCATTTTATGATAAAAAAAAACCCAAAAATATTCTCTAATCTCAATAAAACGAAAAAAAAAACTGAGTATTTTTACAAGGACGAGCACATAAGAATGTATGTGGGCTTATAAATTATGCTGACATCATTTCTCTTTCAGCATGATTTATTTAGTTGGGGAAGGGTTATTTCAATTGAGCTATTTTAAATACAACTTCAATATCAGCAAGTAATCTCTGAATAGCTGCGCAGCCAGCAAAAAATCCGAAAACGGAAAGAAAATTGCAAGAAATCGCGGATTTTTGACAATCTGTTTTCTTATTAAAATGTTCGGCAGAAACCTACGTTTAGAAGAGCACCGAAAATGGTTGTGAACCGGTTACGTTTTCGGATGTTTTCCTAAAAATTTTTTGAGCGCATTTTTCGTTGAATACACTTTCCTTCTACACTTCACAAATACTTTTTCATAGTGCAGGAAAAAGAAAATAGTAAATTAAAAAATGTTGTATTGTGTCTGACGGCATTTGAATCCGAGACTTCCTGAAAGCTAACAAATAGAAGCACGCTCCTCTGCACACTCAGCTACTACCGGATACGTATGAGTGTTTTCAAGTGTTTAGTTTGAACAAATATTTTAATTCGAATACGAAGAATGAACGAATACTTAAAACGGTTTCTCAACGCTTCCAGATACTAACAATGTACAAACAGCGCGCAAAAACTATATAAGACCTTGAGATATCACAGCCATCTCGATTACTCTAGACGTCATTTGTTACGGCTATGGTGTACTTGTCCCTCTTCCTCAGTAGATCGGAAATCGGAGGTATGTAAGGAGTTATCCGCCTCGCTGATCTGCACTTCCGCACCATGTTTAGCCATCTTATCGGCTATGTTTAGGAACTCAGCAAAGAGCGGCGTTGGCGTGATTCACTGTTGATAGCGATGCGAGGCATTTCCTAACTAAGTACCTTTCAATGAGCGCTTGGGTGTCAACGAATATAGTGACGTTCCCTGACAGAGACTAAGCATTTTTATAAGACCAGCATCTTTATCTATGACAAATATTGCCACCTGAAAGACACTTCAGTCGTTAGACATCAGGTCCTCTTAGTATAGAGACCAGCGCCAACTCTTTTTCCATCTTTGTTCCATCGGTGTAGATGAATTCGCCGCGCATTGGCCACCATATCTCCCATACTTCATTCGTAGAATGACGTACATATGTAATCAGTTCCGACACTCATTAGAAACCAGGTTCAATAACCGGTTTTTTTTCCTAATAGCTGTTGTCCCTCGGTAGGCTATTGTAAACCTTCAAGTGTATTTTTTCATGTAAAAGCTTCTCAAACAACCTGTGCCTGTATTACACGACGAATCAAAACTTTACACAGGAAAAAAATTGGAGGCTGAGTTAGCTTATAATGTGAGCCTTTTAATTCCGAGTGGTCCCATGTATTTTGTATGTGCATGAGAAATTTTTGGCAGAGTATTGGTTGGCCGTTTTTGGAGACGGCGTAAGGCCATATGTAGGCATTAGTTAGAAAGTCGCATGCAAGGGAATCGCCCAGTTTAAAAGCCTTGTTTGCAGTGTTGCCGTTTTAGCCCTTTGGTGGCTAGATTTAGCTATAACATCCTTTTTTTGGCCACATAAATTTAAAATTGCCCCTAGTCCTTTTTTTAGCCCTTTGGAGAATTTATTCATACTTTGCATGAAAAAGTTATATATGCTTAATTTGATATCATTTTTTTTTTATCTTTGTAAGAGATGAATTTTTAAACTAAGAAAGACTGATATACATATATGTATTGTATGTTCCCTACGTTTTTATGCTACTATAGTTCAAAATAGATAAGTTTACGGCCCANATGAATTTTTAAACTAAGAAAGACTGATATACATATATGTATTGTATGTTCCTTACGTTTTTATACTACTATAGTTCGAAATAGATAAGTTTACGGCCCTTAATATGCTTTATTTGTTAAATGGCCCATCAAGTCGATTGGCCGTGTGTGTTTTTGTGGTGTGATTGCACCAGCTGCTGGTGCGACTTCAAAAACTATTTGAAAATTTTATGATTGTACCAGCATGCTGGTCTCGTCAGTGATGAAATTAGCTAAATTTTCTAAGTAAAAACTATTTTGGCGGAAATTTCTTGCCCTATATGGGTCAAAGCCGTGTTTGTG
>NW_016199486.1:0-2622 GCF_001687245.7 Rhagoletis zephyria | reverse complement strand
ATTCAACAACAAAAAATAAAAGGCAGGGATGTAATCCGCATACAAGGCAAATCGTAAAAGATTTTTGGAAGCCTTATTGCGAATGTTCAAGCAATGCTATTGTGAACGTTGCCTTTCCATGAAGCAAAAATACAAGGGCTCCGTTTCTTCTCTTTTCTAGCAGATAATTATCAAGAAGAATGGGAAAATTGAGAGAATTACGCTCACAGAGAGCGAAATAAAAAAATAGTAAAGAAACGCAAAACTAGCAGAACAGACCAGAGAACATTTGTATTGAAAATACATATTTGGCGCGAATTTTTGTTTATCCATTTTGACTGCTGGTTTCTGCTAGTAAAAATTTTACTGGCAGAAATTAGCGGGAGAGCCAAAAAATAAGAGCGTAAAGCGAGAGAGAGCTGCTAGGTTCTGGTTGTTTTTGGGTTAAAGCTGAAATTAGTCAGGAACCTATACCTACCGGTACGGAAACCCGAGTCAGCTGACACGATCTGTCTTACCAAAGTGCCATGTAAATGAAAATTCAACACCGCAGAATTTTTCTGTAGTTGTAGCACGTAGCGCAGAAATCTGCGGAATTTAGATTTTTCCGTGTCAGCTGATTTCTTCCTTCTATAGATGGTTGCCAAATGTATAAGTAAACAAAAATGGATGCTAGCAAGTAAAGAGGTTTCTAAAGGCATTTTTAATAAAATATTAAGTTAAAATATATTTAAATGGCTTAATATAGCAGAAAAATGTGATCACGGGGGCACAGAGAAGAAACATAACTTTTCCTTAAGATGTGAGACTACCAAGCACAACAAACAAATTTGACGGCTGATAATCAGAGATTTGCCCGTGTAAACGGGGCGATTCAAAAACGAGCTTTGAATGGGCCTGAGCACACTAGCCTGCTCAGTCGGACTGAGCAGTCCACCACTCGAACGCACACTGTCTGCACATGTTGTCTGTGTGTGCGTGTCAGTCCACCGTCAATCCCACGGTGCAGCGAACAGAGGTGGCGCCGTCAGTGGTACCGCTACTTTGGTTTTGCCGATTTTGACAGTTGTGGTAACTTGTAAACAAACCTTTGTTTACAAATCAACGAAAGAGAAATGTAATTATATGTGAAAAATCAGTTTAAATTGTGTTAATTTGCAATTTGTGAGTGATTTTTGAGTTGAAGACTGCGTAAAAACTAATAAAATGAAGTGCTGTGTGTTAAATTGCGACAACCGTCAAGATGCAAGATGCGTAGATGCAAGTGTAGCGCTGGGACGAATCGCTGCATTTTGTGTACATAGGGCACGGCAAAGCCGTTCCCGAAATGTTTCTTTATTATTACATTAACAGCATTTCCTCACAATGAGTTTGCTTCTGCTCCAAGCAGCCTCCATTAGTAAGTTAACTAATCAATCCCGCGGAGATGCTGCCGCAGTCGTAATTGCAAAGCAATGGAGTGCACTAAAACGTTTGCTGAAGCAGCCTCAATTGCAAAGCAATGGAGTGCACTAAAATGTTACCTATTCTCTAATAGATTGGGTGAAAAAAGCAATATTTTCGCGTTTAGCTAAATTAAAACACGTTTTTCGCTGTAAAGTGAACTGTTTTGGATGTTTTAACTCGTTCTTATTTTCGCTCTATTCTTTGTTTACTTGTGGTACACAAATGTCAACGCCCAGGACGGCGCAATCTAGTATTCTATCATTCTTGCGTCAATCCGCGATTTTCGCGGACTGAAATGAGCGAGGTAAACTCGAACTCTCTTCCCCCTCTTATCCACACAAAACCGGTTTTAGGCGGACTGAGCAGCCCAGTGTGCGGAGTCCCATTGAGATAGTACTTATTGGCAAGAACGTAAAGTAAATTTACGTTCTGTTATTGGTCTTGCATTACACCCGGTTAACATGATTCAGGAGCTTGAAAGAAATTCTCGCCCATTATCTTTTGTTTTCTATTTGCTTTTACACGCTTCAATTCTGCTGAACAAGTTTTTGGTCCAAGTCCAATTTATACAAGGTGGTGTTGGCAGAACAAAAACAAAAATTACAATAACAAATTATTCGCACATTGACAATCAGTACAAAACAAAATTACAACAAACACATAATTTTGACAAAACGTAAAAATTCGACGTGAAATCAGCGAATCCCGTAGCACTACCTTGCATATATTCGCCTTGTTTCGGTCCTTTAAATGGAAAACAACGAAAATGTCAAAAACAAAGCAAGAAAGTTGAAACGACTTGATGATACAGACGCATGTGCACTCGTCCCTTTTCTTCTCACCCCCTTTCTAACCATATGCGAGCAGAATTGATTTCAATACTTGAACTGTGTAAAAGCAGTCTCACAGCTGACGTTATCGATAGTCTTAAAAAATCGCTAGTATTTTTTTAAAACACAAACTATTGATATATCGATAGTATTGGCGATCTTTCCATCTCTACTTTTCATGCTAGCAACGTTTTGCAAGATTTATTTAAGTTTTCATTAAATCGGTACAAATCATTAATAAAAATGGATGTTCGGCCAAATCAAACCATTTACATTAATAATCTTAACGAAAAGATTAAGAAGGAAGAGCTCAAAAAATCCTTATATGCGATTTTCTCTCAATTCGGACAGATTCTCGATATTGTGG
>NW_016199485.1:0-2623 GCF_001687245.7 Rhagoletis zephyria | reverse complement strand
TTATAATGTATTTTTTACCGGCTAGGTAAAATCGAAATCTAGCTAATCAAAAACCTTATTAATTTGTAAAATATTACAATTATCGCAATTCAACTGCAGTTATTCCATATAGTCGTTCCATATGAAATCGTCTAATTGAAGTCGCGGACCCTTTTAGATGTTGTGTTTGAGGGATTCTTGTTTAGGGCCCAAAGAGCAGAATTTACGCAAAATTTAATTCTTAGATACGCTCATTCCCGCCTGTCCGAAAAGTTACAAAAATCACAATATTTATGCTTTTACAAATTTAGCTCTAAAATGTTTCCTTTTTAAGATATCTACCCACTTTAGGCGGCAAGGGAAGAGATGACAGTTTTAATGCACGCAAAGAAAATCGTATATACCTCCGAATAATGGTAGCGTCTTAAAATTATTTGTTTTTTACTTATTTTTGTGAATTTTAATCGACTCTAGCTTTTTGAATCTTTTCAGTATGCAGCTTATGTTACGCAAGAATTAAGAATGCGTATCATAGACGAAACCAAGGAATGAAACCGAAACCATAACCGTTTAAACCCGATTGGTTTTCCAAAACCGAAACCGAAACCGTAAACGTTATCTTGCCCTGAAAAGGAACGAATCCCAAACCGTTTCAAGCACAGGATTCAATCGGTTTCCAGAAATTTATAAAAATCAGCTGCAGGATCTAGCAACCAAAAATTATTTTTTGCAGTAGCATAACTGTACCGTTTCACAAAAAATGACTTGCATGACAAACTAATATGTGGATAGTGGTATAAGAGATAAAGCTTTTACAGCATAGATTTTGACAATTTTCTCTGTAGACTTTGTATTATTATTTATACAATAACTCACGAAATTTATTGGTTTTAGCTGTCCAAATAAATTAGTTTTACATTAAAACCCCATATCTGAACAATCAGTGGTATGGAGGCAATAAATATGTAGATTATAGTGAACCGATCTTTGTTAATTTTACTGTAAACTATCTATTGATAATGAGTGAAAATAGTGCGAAATGTCATGTTTCTAGCTGCATATATGGAGAAGTTATGGCAAAAAATCGCATATCTGAACAATTGGTTGTATGGAGGCTATAGGTTATAGCGACCCAATCTTCGCCATATTCACTGAAAGTATTCTTTTGGTAATGAGTGACAAAACTGCAAACCTTCATGTTACTAGCTACTTAAATGAAGGAGTTATAACGAAAAATCTGATATCTGAACAATCAGTAGTATGGGAGCTATAGGTTATAGTAACCAAAAATTTTATGTTCTTAGCTGCATAAATGGAGAAGTTATAACGAAAAATCTCATATCTGAACAATCAGACGGGCATGGTTAAATCGACTCAGCTCGACGTTCTGATCATTTATGTATACATTTTAATGGGTCTATCTCTTCTTAAACTATGTTCACATATCAATATTATCTCAATCAAAGCTCGTTTTTTAATCACCCCGTTTACACAGGCAAATCTCAGATTATTAGCCGTTAAATTTATTGTGCTTGTTATTCTCACATCTCAAGGAAAAGTTATGTTTCTTCTCTTATGCCACGGTGATCACGTTTTTCTGCTATAATAAGCAATATAAATATATTTTGACTTAACATTTTATTAAAAATACCTTTAAAAACCACTTTTACTTGCTAGCGTACATTTTTGTTTACTTTTACATTTGGCACTTCTCCTCTCTTTCGCAAAAACAATCGATAAAACTAGGATGGACATCGAAAAGTTATCGGTTAAATCTGAGATTATTTTATAATTACAGATTAACAAGGGACGAATTTTATATGGCTAATCTCTTGTTATAATTACAGATTAGGGTGTTAAGCTCGAAAATGAGGATAATCTACTTATATGTGAACCTAGTATTATTCTGGTACTTACAAACATCGGACCAAAGTTATAATACCATTTCATGCTCATGAAAGAGCCACACAAAGAGTCGATTACAAATAAAATTAAGCACGATATGAGTAGGTATCGATACTTTAGATCCGATATTTTTCAGGTTTCGATTGATATCTGCATGTTATCGTTTCATCCCTAGTTACGTACTGTTTTTGCAGCCTTTTCCCGTTAACCGCATTTCGCGGGCATGCGACAGTTGGATAAAGGCACCTTCCCTATATAAGTTGCGGCCATTCCAGGTGCGTATCCGTAAATCGTAGCCCTTGCCAGGTTTGCGAGGGGCGTCATCGTTTGAGAGCAATACTGCAAGTTTTTTTTTTAATATTTTTAGTCGTTCCAAGGCCAGGGAACAACCCGTTGCAGGGATGCATGGTTTTTCAACCGTAAGACGTTTATATAGTCAGCCGACTGCCCCTATCGGTGAACAGACGCTACAGACTTCAATGAACCCCTCCTCCCATCGAAGCTATTCCTCATTCTGTCTTGCCCCAAGGCTACAATCGGATTTGTTACCGCATCTCGCACATGGGCTTTTCACCTAGCCCAGAATGCGCCAACGAGGACGCAGGAGTCGGGATTGAGTATAGCTGTGTAACTGTAACTGCAAATCCAGAGGCACCATTTATCCCCATTACACCCCATACCCCATTTGATAAATATAAAAAAAGGAACAGTCCAGCGCCTTCGTCTTGGTCTGCAGGCT
>NW_016199484.1:0-2623 GCF_001687245.7 Rhagoletis zephyria | reverse complement strand
GATAGAGAGGAAGAAAGTGATAGGGGTAAAAAGGAAACACAACTGAAGAATGTGCGATGTTATATTGTGATGTGTTATGCTACATATGTTATGTTATTGAATCTAATGATATTCTATGTTATGTTATGCTAAGTACTAAGCTAAACTCCCCTCCACTTAACCCATTCCAACAAATTTTATTTCAGCTCAACTCAACTCTCATAAACTATCCTTAATTTTAGCGGTTGAATTTCAACCGCTGGGCGAACACTAGTGTGTATAAATTGCCACTGAGCAAAACTACTTGAGAAAAAAGCATTAGTTTAATAGCACGTACACGTGATAGAAGTAAAACTCCTTAAAAAAAGCACATGTGTGCGCCCCACACCCGGTAGAAATCTTAACAATAATAAACTACGAGACTATCAGACGACGACAGTTGTTTATTGTATCCAAAGTTGGTACCAAGTTTATAAGTTTTTATCATATCTTATATTTTTTTTTTCGAATACGATGGATATGATCATTCTTTTTCGCTTTATTCCGTTTTCGAAAAATTAAGTGTTTCAATGGACACATCTATTTGAATAATATTTTTAGCAATTTATTTGAGAAAAATAAAACATCTAGATTATTGTTATGAATTTTCGTCGATTTTAAATTAGCTACCCCAAAATAATTGATATCAAATAAAACACCTCTTTGAGGTAAAATTTTCGAGTGACGAAAGCTGAACTAGAAACATAAAATTTATGATATCAATTTCGTGACGAAAATTATACGCATTTTTAACTGCCTTTGAAACGTACGGGAAATCTTTTTTTTATTTATTCGGAACGTTGCGAAATTCCGTTTACTGATAGAAACACAAAATAAAAAAACAGAACTTTTGCAACGATTCGTATAATTAAAAAAGATTTTCCGTACGTTTCAAAGGCAGTTAAAAAATGCGTATAATTTTCGCCACGAAATTGATATCATAAATTTTGTGTTTCTAGTTCAGCTTTCGTCACTCGAAAATATTACCTCAAAGAGGTGTTTTATTTGATCTTAATCTATATATATAAAAATGAAATGTTTTCCGTATGACGGCGATGCCTGACCAAACGGCTGAACCGATTGCAATTCTGTAAAAAGTACTTTTTTGGACCTTCTGTGTGGAAGGTTTTTCGATTTAAAAAATTTTAAACTTTTTGTTGTTGTTTCCGAAAAATTGAAGAATGCTAGACGTCACGATTTCGCAATTCCATAGAGTTTTCTGTATATTTTATGGCACTAAATTACTAAACGGCTGGACCGATTTGGCTCATATTTGGAACATAAATCAGTACCTTGAGAAGAAATATTTCTACCAAAAATTTGCTGCTAGGTGTCGTTGGGGTCATGGATATTCCTAAAAATTGCATTTACTTGCCGATTTGGCTCATATTTTGAACATATGTTAGCCAATTTAAAATAAATATTGGGACTAAAAATGTACACGATAGGTGGTATTGTGGACGAGATATTCCTAAAATTCTTATACACTGGGATAATGATAGATATCTACTATATATTTGAAGAAGTATGTATGTATGTACATATGTATGTATGTATGTATGTGCCAGGATTATTATTATTATTATTTTTTGTTTTGAATATCCCCATTCAAAAATAATGCCGCATAAACCGATCACTATTTGAATATTGCTTTAAATCTAATTAGTATAACAAAAGTTCACGCTCAATTGGTTGTATATCTCATGTGATTTTCGGTCCAAAATTTTGTTTAATATTATACCGAACGTGGGCTGAGAATGGCGTTTAACGCATTAGCTCGAATCTTTTTATGGACCAAGTTATTTGCTTCCGGGATGCAGCGTAGGCCTTGAATACTTGATACCTGTATCTCCTTCGGTCCCTTCTGTCGCCAACAAGGTACGCAACAAAGATCAAGACTATCCACCCTCGAATTTACCGGAAGACCAAATCAGACTGGGAATATTCAACCAGTTTGAGAATGTTAAACGAGATTACTTTGATACGAGTTTCAAATTTTATTGGGAATGAATACCCAAAGAAATTACAAAAAAATAAAGAAAAGTTAATAGTTTGGTTCAATTAATATTGACCGTGTTATCGGTTACGTTGCCTGCACTTATACCGAAAGACGAAACGACAAATTATCGGTTCAAAAATCTTGACCGTCGATGTGTGGTGTTACTTGATTAAAAAAATTCAATTAACTCGCTTTTCAGAATTGGCGAACTGAACTGAACGAGAATGGTTATGACTGCTGATTAATGGTGTTCGCATCGCAGATCGATCACCATTCACCACCGCGGAAATTAATAATCAAAATATCCACAAAAATTTTGATTGAAAACGAGCTCCAATAAAAATCAATTAAATCATGCCGTGTGAAGACTGAGGACGATATTGATTTACAGTGATTATGAATTCAAAAGATAATTATTTGATTCAATCTCAATAATGACTTATAATAGCGGAATTTCTAAAAGAAAAATTTTATCAAAGATCTGTTAAACTCGAATATGTATGGTTCACCGACGTACAACTTTGTGACCAACAAAATGAGAAAAATTATTAAAAGATTTTAATTTTTCCTTAAATCTAATTTTATGATTTATTAAATTGATTCGAT
>NW_016199483.1:0-2623 GCF_001687245.7 Rhagoletis zephyria | reverse complement strand
ACACACACACACACACACACACATCTCCAAAAGTACAAACATTCGCACCCAGCCTACAATAGCAAATATTTTTGCACAATGTTGCAGATTCTTTTGCTGCTGATTCCCACAGTTGCGTATGCCATAAAAATATACTGTAACAGTTTTTAATTTTTCTTGTTAGTTTTTGAGTTTCTTTTTTCTATTGTTTTTTTTTTGTTTGTTTTTATTCGCCTCAAGCGATTAGCATAAACAATTCGGCTTAATTTTCCATGCCGCTACTTCTAACAGCCGTTCGCTAATTCTGAACGCAGCCAGCCGTCGTTGCGCCGGCTTCCAGCTGTTTTGCTGCAACATCGAGTTAATTTGCACAAAGCNGCTACAATTCCCATAATCACTTTTACTTTTAATTTTACTGCCTAACGACGTGAATTTATTGTTATAGTTCAATTTCTTCTACTTTCTTAATGCAGTCGGCAGCATTTATTGTCGCTGTCTGTTGTTATGCAATTTTATTGCTTTTTTACTTGCCAATCGACATACATTTTTTTTCGACATTTTTTTTTCTAATGCTTTCCACAATGTAGTGCAAATTTATGCATAATTGCTTATGGTTATCAAATATGACTTTGTTCCCACGAAATAGCAGCCAAAGTTACATTAGATTTTATGTGGTACATATGTATATGGGCAAATCTACGGAACCATGCGAATCAACGCTAAAAATAAAAAGTAAATTTTTAATTTGAACGCACAAAAATAAATTTTATATCAAATTGTTTGAAATCCATTGAGGAAACATTAAATTTTGTGATTCATTTTTCTCTACTTATAGTAGAAAATGATAATTTTTTAAAACTCAAAGTTAGCGGTACGGTACGGTACATAAGAAGGTTAGGCACAACGTGAATATTAAGGGCCGTTTACTCAATGTCCGGTTAACACTAATCTGCGGTTAAACATCGTTATCGACGTCTTCGACTCCGTGCATACACAGGGAGTCGGTAACGTCGATAACTATGTTTAAACGGAGATTAGTGTTAACCAGACATTGAGTAACCGGCCCTAAATCTGGTAAAGATTGGTTAAGTGGTTTACGAGATATAAATATTGTCCCATTTTTTGCAGGGATTTAATTCCGCTTAAGTCGCTGACATTAAACATTTTTAACTCTAAGTTAATGGCTCAAGGACTAGGAACAACCGTCGATTGAAAATGCTACTTATGTTCTAACTCACGGATGCCCGAAAAGAACCCAGTGACCTTTCCCATTATGCCGCATTTTAAAAGGTTTTGAGAAAACAGGTAGCAGACCTTCGTAAATTCTATAACTGAAAATGCCTCGAATAAAAAAAAAACGGTTTAATTCGATTCCATAATATTTTTCACCAAAAAAGTCGAATATTTGTGTAACTGTACGGGTGAAAAATATGAAGATAGGGAATTTAGTGGCGGTAGAAATAAGAAATCTAAATTGATTTTTACCTATTAAGAATTGGATTAGGTCGTCGTCAATTTAGTTTATGACCGGGCAGAGTACGAAATGAACGATGAATTAGAAAAAATCATTTCGGGAATTTTTTCAAAAATTAAAAATATAATACATGATATACTCGAAATGTAGTTTGATCCATTTTATACAGTAAAATTTTTTAGGGCGTTTTTATAAATTACCGAAAATTCTCAAAATAATATACGATTTTAAGCTAAACTCCTTTGCAAGCATCGTTCTCGAAATGATGCGGAATCGATGTACACTTTACACATTTGCAATTAAAACTGTCTTACCTCTTTTATTTAATTATTTATTCAGTCAAGCAAATATACAACAGTCACCTGTCAAAACCACCTTTTGGAAAGACCACAAGCAGAGTCACCTGGCAATGAAAAACGTTTTGGGGATTCTTGATTGCGTTCACCAAATGAGAAAATTTTCTCGGACAACTTTTGTATTAAATTAAAATAGCGAAGTTTTCGATGTATGCAGTACTGTGCATTAATTATAAAAAGTCATTTTTCGAATGTAATCATTCAAATTCACTTTAACATATTTTTTGGTCAATCGAATTTCCCTTAATTTATTATGGAGGAGTTCCCGAAATTATTTATAGGCTATTTCGAATGGCATAAAATTGAGATAAAAATGCCAAGATTCTGTCATTCTTGACCAATAAATTTTTATACTGAAACCCCACAGTTGAGTGTACCGAACGTGAGTACAAGTTGAAGAAAAGTGGAATTCTTTTCGCCTCTAGCTGTCATACCTTTTTTGTTAAATTCTGTGTACAAAAAATAAAAATTTAAATCAAAGTTTCATAGAGCACAATGGTCGGTCGATATTTTACAATTAAATGCAAAAAATCCACTTGAAACTTGCATGAAAATTGTCTGCAATTTCTTTCGATAAATATCTAATTTTTTATATTTAAGTTAATTGTTAACAGCTTGAGTACGTAATATGAATTTGATTGTCATGCATATGTTGGCATTATATTCTTTATTATTTTTTATTACAAATGTTGAGTAAAAATTATGCTTTGATTGATTTTCAAATACACTTGGCTGGTATTTTTTTCCGCCCACTTTTTTTTTCATATGTACATATGTATATACGTTCTTAGATGAATACATCTATTTTGATACG
>NW_016199482.1:0-2623 GCF_001687245.7 Rhagoletis zephyria | reverse complement strand
ATAGTGAAATGTGCTACTCTTCGTAGGGACCGACGATATGTACTTATAATCGTACGAACATCCGTTCACAATGATTTGTAACAACTTAACGCATTTCTAGCAATTCACCTTAGCTAGTAGATCAAACAACAACATTTAATCTACCGGCTTTTAAAAACAGTATCAGCCATCTCTTTAAGTCACTGACCGCAACATTTCATGCAATTCGGAAAGCGCTGTCGCATAAGAATCACTCTGGCATTTTAATTTACTGTGTCGAAATTCTTTATTCGCACGGGCATAAGTACGAATATATGTATGTATAGTATATAGATGCATGAGTGTGTATTTGCGATATTTGCTTTGCTGCGCAGGTAGTGGTGATTGGGATTTTGTTTTAGTTTTACTGTTTGCTTATTTCCTTAGCCAACATTTATGCGATTCAATTGAGCGGACCGCCTTGAACTTCCGCTTGCTAAGTTCAAGAAGTCTGACATTGCTGTAAGTGCTTACGTTCGTATGTAATATCAACATGGCCTATTTGCTGGTTTGTGTGTATGTTTTTTTTTACTGCTTCTTAACGCCTCAACACTCAACAGAGGCAAAAATTTAATAAACTGAAGTATGGTCAATACGAGTAAGCTTAGTTCGGGAATAGTGACGTCCGCAGTAAACAGAAGGCACCTAAGTAGTGTGGAATTAGATTTGAACCTGAAATTTTTGAAAATCTCACATATCAGACAAAAAACGCACTCACTAAAAGTACCAAGATATTGCGGTAAATAAATATAAAAAAAATTTAATAAGACTACGGGAAACTTTTAATTTTGAATTAAAAGCCCTTTTTTATTAAATTCAAAGTTCTAGAGACATTTAGAATAAAACCGGAAAAGTCACCAAATTATGTGAAATTTTTGGATGCCTTCCGAAATATTGTTGGCACTTTTTGGAAACCTTAATGCTCTGTGGGCATCATTCGGGATTTCCACGAAAGGAAATGAAAAAACACGAAACGTTAAAAAAAATCAAGAGTCATTTAATTGTCAATCAATCTATTTTATTAATAAACGAAAATCACAATGTTCAAAAAATTAGGAATAATTCCCGAAAAACTCTGCAAAATNGAATGAATCTATTTATTAATAAAAGAATATCACAATGTTCAAAAAATTAGGAATAATTCCCGAAAAACTCTGCAAAATCGCGAATGATACCGAAAAGCCTTAAAAAAACTATTAAAAGTTTTGATAAAACTCGAAATGTACCAAAAACCAGTCCCAGGAGCTCAGTAAATTATCTAAAAATCTCCTAGAAAGTCTAAAAAACTAGGCGAAATCTCAAACGATACCGAAAAGCCCCAAAAACCAACTAACAGTTTCGATAAAAACTCGAAACGCAATGAAAAATTCCATATGAAAACCAAAAGCGCAAAGAACTCAGTAAATAAAAGCCCCCGAAAAGTAAGGTAATTTATCAGCTTTCCCAGGTTGGAGATTTTAAGCATTTACCTAAAACATTTAAAAGCGATTAAAATTCAAATATTTATAAACTAGAGTTACCCTTCTGTGGTTCTTTTTATCTGAAGAGTTCTAATTTGCATTTTTTTAATCAAAAACGGCAGCGAGCCTACTTTTTAATATGAAAGGGCATGAATGGAGGGTGAAAAAATTTTTCTAAATAATGTTTCTCAACAATGTTTCTAAATAATATTTCCTCGTGTTAATTTGCCCCAAAGTGTATCCAGCAGCTGCGGCGTTTTTGGTAAACATAAACGCTTTTTGGTAAAAATAAACTACATATTCAGTTTCCTCGTGCCCGAAAACCACCAGAAAGTTTTTTTGATGGTGTAAAATCGCCAACCTGGGAAAATGAGAAATTACTTTTCTACATACAATCCTTGGCTCGAATCGTAGCATCGTAAAAAAATTACGTGATACGTCAGTCGTATGAGCTGAATGTGTTTTTACGTGACGAGTAATACGATATCGTATGTGACGATTCGAGCCCTGACTTTCAGTAAGACTTGGTTTCATCAATTTCACAGCCGACTGCCGAACAGTGTACTTATTTCTTTTTCAATCATTTTTTTTTTCAAATTAATGTCGAAATTCTAGAAAAAACACACAAATTCTGAATGATAATGAAAATCCCGTGAGGCGTAAAGTCCCAATAAATTTCATAAAAATTACGAAAAACCCAGAGATATTTCAAAATGTCTTAAAGCACTCAAAAAATTAGGAATCATCAAATTTGCGAGTAAAATCCGATATGTCACGAAAAATTGCGAATGATTTCGAAAAGCTCTGAAAAATGCGGAAAATTCCTGATGAGATATTGAATGTTTACAAAAAAAAAGTGTATAATTACGAAAAGTCCAAATACGTACCCAAAAATAATAAAAAAACCTGGGATCTCTGGGAGAATAAAAACAAGCAATTTTTAAGCAAAAAAACAAAACCGAGTTCACTTCCTATATAAAGATTTAGGAGTACCGTTAATTTCTTCATTATCCAATGATCGGACCTCAACCAGATTAGTATGTGTAGATAAAAAAATATTCGGACGAATTGATAACCACCTCCTTCACTGAAGCCGGTTAGCAAAAATATAACAAAAACTTTAGATTGTTCTAAGGTTTTTTTTT
>NW_016199481.1:0-2623 GCF_001687245.7 Rhagoletis zephyria | reverse complement strand
TCTCCAAACCGTCGGCCAACTTTGACAGTTCAGAATATTATCATCAACAATCAACTCAATCGGTGACGATGAGATCAAATCGAAACGGGCTAAACCGAAATGAATCCGCCCGATCTAGTTCCACCAGTTCCGCCAGCTCGGGATGTTTGTCGGAAGGAGTTGCCAGTACTGGCTCAGGAACGACTTCCGTTTCAAATCCGGGCGTTCATCAACACGGGTTTAATCATCATCTCAATCACCACCTTAATCTTCATCAACATCACCATCACCAAAATGGTGGATCAGTTAGTCCGATGGACGGTGGTAGTTTGCACTATTTAGGGTAAGTATTTTCAGAGTTTTTTTATAAAGATTTTTTGATCACTTTTTTCCTCACAACAACTTTTCAGATCACCCACTCACAACAATGGAAACTTTGGCCATTTTGCCTCCGCCTCCAATCAACCGCAATCAACGATGAGCTTGAGTGCACTTCCTCATCTTCCTCAAAATTCCTCTTCAGGTTTTGATACCGATTCCTTCCCGCTGGGAACTATCAAGCGAAAGCCCTCAGTGCAAAGTATGCCCAAGATTCCGCTGACCAAGAATACCCGGAATTTGGCCCTTCAGTCGGAGGACGTTCTGCTGGAGCATGAAGGCGAGGCCGAGGGAACGGCTTATGATCCTCACGCGATGATGGGAAATTCTATTGATCATGATCAACAGATTTATGGAACAGGAGTTTCAGAAGTAGTATCACCTTTTCAGCGAGGCACCTTTCTTTCGGGCACTTTGAGGCGGTCTACTACTGAAGAGCGGATGAGGGCAAATAAGAACAACAACAACAATTTTAATCAGATGATGATAAATTCCTCCGTTTTGAACTCCTCCTCACCTCTGCACCTTCCAAACCCTGCTTCAATAGTCCAAACTCATCATTTACCGCACGTCAATGGAAACTCCTCTTATCTAGCTCCTCCGCCGGTAATTTTGAAGTTTTTTAATATTTTAATTTTGACTAACTTCTTCTTTTTTTTATTTTATCAGGCCCCAGTCAATGTAAACTCCAAATCAGACTCTGAGGATGAGCTGCCACTTCCTCCACCACCGCCAACTTTGCTGAAAGAATCGGAATCTACGCTGTCGCTGGCTTCAGCAAATGCTACTGGAAATTCTGCTTCATTTCCACCACCGCCTCCAATGGAGGTTCTTCAGCCAAACAGTCCAATTCTACAGCAAAATCTTCAGCAAACTCCCGTGGTTTCGACCATTTCAACCGCCGCCTACGGCTCAATGACGCCCCAGCCGCAGCCCAAAAATGGCGCCCGTCTTAACCGACGCCTCTCCGATCTCTCCTCAAACTCGACCTTCTTTCTCAATAACAACGGGAACAACAATTTTAATAATAGAAATGGAGCTCAGCAACCTCAGGAGTTTAACTTTAATCAACAACAACAATTTCCTCAGTCCCCTCAATCACCAAATTATCTGATGGCGGCCAACAGTCGAGCTAGCATTGCCACTTCCGGTGAAAGTACCAGTAGTGGACTTTACGGACCTTCCGCCGGTTTTGTGACGTTGAAGCCGTACCACAATCGAGGCGCCTCTATTAGCGGAAGTTCACTCAATGGAGGTGGACTTATGGTTTGTTTATTTTACCATAATTTAAATTAATCAAAAACTAACTTTTCTTTTTTAAACTTCTTTAGAACTCCCGTCACCACCGCCAACTAACACTGGACCTAAATGCGGCGCTGAACAAGTACGGCACTGCGCCGAGACTTCGAAATGACCAACAACAACTTTTAGTCACTATGGCCAGAGATTATGAAATTCAGAATCAAAATGTAAATCTAAATCTAAATCAGAACGGCGGAAGTACTTTCAATGGAGGCACACTTTCTTCTCTTTCTTCTTCCTTACCTCCTCCAAACTCCTCGATTTACCAGTCAAACAACAACAACAGTCCAACTCTCTATCAACACCAAAACCACTCTGTTTCTCAAACGAATGGAGCATTTTCGAATCCGTACAGCGGAAACAATGAGACAATGTTGCCACCTCCTCAACAACAACAATCGCATCCTCAAATGCTCTATCAACAACAACAGTCCTATCTTCTAAATGGCCAGTCACTTCCGTCACCCCCACCACCACCTCCTCAAAACTTCCAAACTTCCGTACAAGCAAATTCAGCCATAAACTCCCGACCTTCCACCAACGAGAACGTCATCTACATGTCCATCAGCCCGCACCTGCTGCAGAAGCACCAGGCGATGGCCGTCGTAAATGACGTCTACCAGGCCCACCAGCAGCCAATCTACGGGCCGACTCCTATCACCCCTTTATCACCTTCACTACCTCCTCCACCTCCCCCAGAACAGATCTTCCTCAAGAGTATGGAACGAGTGATGGCCAAGAAGTGGCACGTCGCCCAAATGCTTCGAAGCACTGAATCGGAGTACTATGGTTCGACGCCAGGACAGGTGCTAGGCTTTCGAGATCCTGCCTACCTTCCACCAAGGGAAGGACAACAAATTCAACAGCAGCAGCAACAACTTTATCAGCAGCAGCAGATGGCTTATCAACAAACAGCTCCTCCTCCTCCTCCTCCTCCTCAAATGCCGTACTACCCGTACCAGCA
>NW_016199480.1:0-2623 GCF_001687245.7 Rhagoletis zephyria | reverse complement strand
TAGTTGCAAGATATTATGGTATTCTTCAACCAGTTGTGAATGCTATGCAGTCCATAAATAACAACATTGTTAAATGCAGAGAGCATATAAGTAAAATTTTGCACACAATTGAAAAGCACAGATCAAAACCTGACGTTGTATTTGAAGAAATTTTTAATGAATGTAAAGAATTAGCTCGAAATGCTTCGTACGATATTTGCGTGCCTCGAGTTGCAGAAAAGCAAACAAATAGAACGAATCCTCCTTTTACAACGCCATCAGAGTACTTTCGACGAGCCATTTTCCTACCCTACCTTGACTCGCTAATATCTTCAATTAAACAAAGATTTCCAGAGGAAAACAATGCAGCTTTTAATTTAGCAACTCTTAACCCAGCGCATATCCAACGCTTAAGTTTGGATGAACTCAAAGCTCAAATCGAGAATGCAACTTCTCTTTATAATTTAGAAGGTATTGAACATGAGCTGGAGCTTTGGTTTAATTGTTGGAAAGAACCGAACAAAGACCCAACAGATTTGGTTCTGGCCTACAACGAGATGGACTTCTTTCCAAAAATAAGGCAAGCGACTGACATTCTACTTGCAATGCCATGCACAACAGCAACAGTAGAGAGATCCTTTAGTACTCTAAGAAGAGTTAAAACATGGTTGAGGACTACAATGAAGGAAAATCGTCTGAATGGTAAGAAAAATGTGGAAAGCTGCTAACTTATTTTTATTTAAAAATTAATATTTATTAATATTTCTGATATAAGCCCAACTTCTCCGTGAGCAATACGATGTGATAAGCTGAAGGATCCGGAAAAATTTAATTCGTATAAATTAGTTCAGTTAGCTATAACACTATGCTACCCAACAGAAATTGCTGTTTCTAAGACTGGTGCTTCCATCAAGTCGCAATCTCTGTTAGATCATACTATTATGCGATTATGTCAAACACTGATTACTGACATCAATACCCCGAAGTACCACCAACCTAATGGCATGTGACTACTCTCTAAATAAGGATTGTACGGATCTTCGGGACACAGCTCTTACAAGAAAGCGTTTAAAAACTCTGAAGCTAACGATTCAGCTGTATTTATATTCGATTAATGACTATAGATGTCGTTATATGGATACCTCACGTCCTGAGTCAACAAGATATTCTAGGCAAATCAAAATGAAATGTAATAAGGAATCCGTTGATGTATCTGTTTGGGAAAACAGTGAAAGAGAGAACCAAATATCAAATCTCCGAGAAAGCATTACAAACCCTTGAACAAGAACATTAAAAACTCGTGATAAATTAAATGCTTTTCGTGTGGAGCTAGTAAAAATGTATAAATGGCAGACAAAATGGTTTTGTTTCTTTATACTTATGGAATAATAATAATAATAATAATCATAATAATAATAATAATAATAATAATAGTAATAATAGATTGGCGCCGTCATAACAGCAAGAAATGTCCAGCTAGCACAGCTCAAGCTAAACCAGGTCATGCGCAACGTCAGTGGATGGATGAGCGATCACGGTCTGCAATTGGCTACAGCCAAAACGGAGATCGTGCTCCTCACCAGGAAACGGATCCCAACAATTATAAATATAATGGTCGGACCTCAACTCGTGACGACTTCTAGGTCTACAAAATACCTAGGGGTGAAGCTTGACAGCAAACTCACATTCTGGGAACACATCCATGGAGTATGTGAAAAAGCTGCGCAGAGCACGGCGGCTCTAAGCCGGCTGATGGCGAACGTGGGCGGCCCGAAGCCATGCCGCAGGAAGCTTCTGATGACAGCGGTCCAANCGGTGNTCCTGTACGGGGCTGACGCATTGAAAGTCAAAAAATACCGGATTCAAATGTCTTCGGTNCAGCGCAGAGGGGCACTACGCATTGCTTCTGCATACCGTACAGTGTCCGCGGACGCGGTTCTAGTTATTTCTGGCGTCATGCCAATTGAGCTACTTGCTTACGAGCGAAAAGAGATTTACAATCTCAGTGCCGAGATAGGTCGAGCAGCTGCCGCGGCAAGGGCGCGCGAGCAACTGATCCAGCAGTGGCAACAAAACTGGAACGCGAGCACAAAAGGTCGATGGACACACTCCCTGATAGCCGACCTTCAAACATGGCTGAACAGACCACATGGGGAAGTCGATTTCTACCTGACGCAATTCCTCACCGGTCATGGTTACTTCCGAGAATATCTTCATAGAATGGGAAGGGTGGACTCACCGTTCTATCACTACTGTGGAAACGTCGAAGATAACGTGTACCACACATTCTTCACCTGCGAACACTTCTTGATTTCGCGCAGAATGTTGGAAGAAAGACACGGAGACAACTCCGAACAACATAGTTGGGATAATGATTTCCAGCGCATAAAAGTGGGAAGCAGTTGCGAGATACGTGAAATTCGTACTCCGCTGCAAACGAGAGGACGGTTGTCTACTGAGGACACCCGAATGAAACGCCCCTGAAGACATGCAGAATTGCGGTGCCAGATGCGGGATTCTTGCGCGGGCGGTGGGAGTTTGGGTTTTAGTGGGTAGCCCAACACGCTTCGGTGGGAGTCCCACACTCGGGGAAGGTAGTATAGAGACTAGCGCCCCCGGCCAGTGCATAAAGCATTTCCCTCTC
>NW_016199479.1:0-2623 GCF_001687245.7 Rhagoletis zephyria | reverse complement strand
GTCATAAGTGGAAGGTGTTTGTTATAAACGTAGTTTTTGCTAAAGAATCATTGCGAACATCAAATTTGAAAAAAATTAGCTTCAGAAGTTACGGATTTATCAAATATTTCGTATTGCTATATCGCAGTTTTCGTATTTCTGAAAACTAATACCATAAGTTCCGTTAAGATATCCCAATTTTTACTCAAGTTATGGTGTGCACAGGCGGACAGATGGACCCTTAATCGATTTATTTTTTCATTCTAAGCATTTATGTATACAAATGTCTATATCTATCCCGATTCGTTTTGCCTGTTACAAACAACCGTTATGTGAACAAATGTATAACACCCTTGTTTAATTTAATTAAAATTTTGTTAAGAGAATTTTAGAATTTGCAAATAATTTTTTTCCAAAGTTGTAAAATTTATATACCAAAAAATCACCTTGAATTTTCGGGATTTTTAAAATCTGTTGGAGGCATTATATAAAAAATTAAGCCAACAATCTAAAAAAATTTTGCTTTTACGACTTTTTAAATTTCAAACAGTTAAAGATCAGTTTGAGGCATTGTATAAAAAATTTAGCCAACAATTTAAAAAAAATTTTGCTTTTACGACTTTATATATATATATATAAAGTCGTAATATATATATATATATCAAAGTATTGTAAATTTTGAAATTTTTTCTTCATAGTTTTAAATATCACCTTTAAAATGAGACTAGATCCATTTTTGTAACTGTAATAGTTTTTGAAATATTCAAAATAGAATTAGCAAAATCCCGGAAAATGTGAAATTTAGTGCCGTTTTTCTCAAGTTTTGTTTAAAGGGCATACAAATTTAAAGAACCTACATAAGAAAATTACACTTGGAGTTTTGCATAGCTTTCGAAAAATTTTAATTGCATTCCTTTGGCAGAACTTTGTCATATGATAAAACAGAAATTATTGCGAAAATTTATCCAAATCAAAAATGGTAGATTCCAACCATTGGTCGATTTGACGTGGATTGGCCCATTTATAACTGTTTCCCTTGATATGCTTTCATGCCATGTATTGGGCAAAACTCTGGGTGATATGCTTCGAAACGTAATGCTAGGGGCTGTGGTAACGAGTACGAAAACCCCAATGCCATTTAAAATCTGCTATAAGATACGAAAAAAGTCTTCGCAACAAATAAAAGTAAACAAAAACTTCAAAGAATCGTCAGCAAGAAATATTTGATAATAAAAAAAAGGCCTCAAAACACTTACATGTTGTGTAAGGGCATGAAAATACGGGGGCGCAATAAAAGCTGACTTAACCTCCAACACGAAACATCGAACAAAAACCCAAAATGTGCTCAGCTCCATTAAAAGCGAATTCATACTTCTAGGGTGAGTTCGCCCTGCGCAAATGATATGAAAACTCTGCTACACAAAATACTTATTGTACACCGGGGCGTATGAGTAACTCCGAAAATGCGCAGCAATAAAAATTTAAGAGAACTTCATAAGTTTGAAGAGAAAATCATCGTGTAAGTCAGCGAGCGAGAGAGAAAATAAATCAAATTCTAGAGAAAGAGCAACGAAATATTGTTTCGTAAAGCTTTTTACCAGCGAAAAGCAGACAAAGAAACGCAGCTGGACAGATAATTGTGAGCTTGGGAAAAAGTGCCGAAAATTTTGCTTTGGCACTACTAACCTAGAATAAATGCGCGGCGTGTAAACTTATAATGTAAGTAAAGGAACAAATGTGTATGTGTGTGTGTGTGTGTGTTTGATTGCGTCATGGGCGCCTGAAGTTGAAAACACAGCCTGGCGTAACGGAAGCAGGAGCCGAATGACAGAAACTTGTGTTGCAGGCAAATTTAGGCGAAAGGAGCGCCAACGGCAGAGACAGATAATAATGCCAAACAGGCAGGCAGGCAGATAGAGGGGCTGAAGCAGCCAACAAATGAATGAACGAAAATATGGCGAAGAAAAATTTTCGACCAGTTTGAAATGGAAATGCTTGGCTTTTTAGTGTCTATGTAATTTTGCATGTGTGAGTTGTATGTATGTGGNACGTTTGAAGGCGAACAAAATTAACACAAATGCAGACAGTTAAGACGAATAAGACAAACAAAAATATTAATTGATTTTACCGGTTTGTACAAAATACGAGAATGAAGCAAACTTTGCTAGCTCAGAACTTTTTCGGAATAATTTCGGGTTGTCCTTAACCAATTTGAGACATTTTCGGTTCTTGTTCGCGGCTGTTTACATATCAAATTTCTCGTGTACCTAATACCTACGCGTTGTTTTCGATGACATTCAATCAGCTTCTGAAGCGCAGCAGGCCGAAAAGTGTAGAAAATGTAATTTTGTGCGACAAAATGTAATATCTCGCAAGCCAGAATAGCTAGCCAAATAAAGTCAAACATTTTTTTTGCTGTACTTGCGTCACTGAATCAATTCCCATGGTCATAGGAACCAAAAAAAAATCTTTTTAATTTCTGATATGTTGATTTTAGGAAAAAAATTAAAATAAATTTTTTTTAAAGATTTTATTGAATAAAAATTTACCTTGAACTAAAAAATTTAAATTTTAGAATTTTTAATTTTTTTCCCCTTTTTTTAACTTGAAAACGTTAGTGAGCTTCGAAAAAATTTTTTGGGTG
>NW_016199478.1:0-2623 GCF_001687245.7 Rhagoletis zephyria | reverse complement strand
TTGTTTTATGTCACATTAATTTACGTAAAAGCTTTTCAAGCGCTACATATGTACATACATACATACATACCTCCATTAGTAAATATTTATTTGTTTGTTATGTTGCTTTTGTTTTTGCTATTTGACTAGTTAAATCTAGTCATGTGGTTGTTTTGGTTTCCTTTGCATTACAGCGACATAACTTAATTAAAGAAGCGCATACGAAAGAATAAAAAGGTTCATGTTTGCATGGAATCTATGCATTTGTAGATACATTTATTTGTAGATATGTATTGTCGCTCACTGTGAAGAGTAGCACATCTCAAATTACCGTGTAAGACTAGCACACACCTAATATGAAATGTGCATGCTAGGGGCCGACGATATACACAGTCAGCGTCAAAAGTGTGAATACCCTCAGGTTTCTTTATTCACATTTAGATATTTTCCATACCAAATTTTTCTTATTTTTTGTCTAAAAATGTTATTCATGCAACAGCAATAACCAGCAGAATAAATTTTTTCAATTTCATATAGAATTCGGAAAAATTCAAGAAAAAGCAAAAGAATGTTCATCCAAATTTTAAACTTTTCAATTCCATTTCTTAGAAAAAATTTTTATTATGCAGTTTTGTAAATTTTACTATAGTGAGATGCCAGTTTCTAGTCTCTTAAAACTACCGTTGATTTTTTTAATTTCCATTTTTTTTGTCGAGGGTGTTGCGCATTTTCTTCCATATAAAAATAGATTTTGTTCATGCGATTTTAAAACAGGAATCGCACGATTTGTACATTTGTACAGATTTATATATTCTCCCAGTTGCAGAGAGGTGTTGTTTACAAAGTTGTTATTGAGGTGAACTCGTTCTCGGCAAAAGTTTCTAGACAACACCACTCTGTGGCTGCCAAATGTGCAAATGTACAAATCGCGTTGAAAATTTAGATGACATTTTTAGGTATTTCTCGAGTTATAGATGGAATTGAAAAACAATTTATTCTGCTGGTTTTTTCTCTTGAATGAACTACAGTGGCTCACAGCTTATTTCGTGCAGCTGCAAAATTAAACTTTTGAATCTTATAGAAAGAAAACTAATGATGGTATCAAAAAAATGTAAAATTTTAGCTACATNTCTTATAGAAAGAAAACTAATGATGGTATCAAAAAAATGTAAAATTTTAGCTACATACTTGTTGCCTCGATGGAAAATCGTCTTAAGGATGTAATTAAACAAAAGGGAGGCCATACCAAATACTAAACCATTTTCCAAAACAACTTTTTCTAAAGCTGATGGCATTGTACGAAATAAGCTGTGACCTTAATTTTATATATACAAAAAACTTTTGTTAAATAAATAACACTAATACTTAAAAATATAAAAATTAAGTTCTTGTTTAAATAAAAAAAATTCTTTTATAAAAATTGTGTATCTAAACATTTTTGATATCGCCGTGAGTTTTCCTTCTATAAGGTTCAAAAGTTTTATTTTGCAGCTGCACGAAATAAGCTGTGAGCCACTGTATATCTTTATCAAAAAATTTAATGAATGAGCTGAGACGAAAAATATTATTTATGTCAAAAATTTATACAGAAAGGTAATGCAGAACTCCAAGAAAGAATATATGGTATGGTACCATTTGGCTTTTGCATCTCCGATTTTTTTTTCATAATTTTTATGTTATATTACAAATTGAGAAAGGCAAGGCCTCCCTGATTTTTACAATTTTTTATTTTTCCTTTGTTCTTTTTTAATGCCCATAACGCTTCGAAAAAATTTCAAAAAAAGGAAATATTAATTAATTTTTACTTAAAAAACAACAGTATTAGTTAAATATACCGCCAGAGAATAAGTAAACCAGTAACACTCACGGAAATTCGAAGTTAATGCAGGTAATACGCGGTAGCACGAAGGAAAATGGAAAGTAAATGTTCTCGGAAAATTTACGTAATAAAATTTTTTTATTTTTTTCGTAGCTTACTTAGCACCTAATACCTACCCAAATCGCTAATCAGTTTTTTAAGCGCAGTTCTGTGGAATTACTCAGAGTAATATAGTCATATAGGCAGATAGTCATAATAGTCATATGGTCCGATACATATGTATATACATTAGGGTGATCCAAAATAGGTAAGGTCAGAATACTCTCCCCCCTAGGACTTCTCTTTGAAATCAGAAAATATTTCGAGGTCGCTCAAAGCGCTCAAAGTTGTCCATGTATTTTATATGGGGGGAAAAAAACTTTTTTGTATAAATGGTATAGAATTCTTTAAAATTGGTATTTTGCAATCAAAAAATTCTGTTTCACTTAAGGAGACCTCCAGTAACAATACTCAATTGTTTATTAACCATTTTTTAATATCAACTATTTTTTAGGTACCCCAGAAACCCAAAATTGCAATTAGGGAGCCCATAAAAAAGCGTTGGTATTAAAAAATTTTTAAGTAAATAATTGATTTTCCCGATCAAAAAAACATTAATTTTCAAATTAGTCAATCATTTAAACATTTAATTGTTCAGTTATTTAATCCCTTAATGATGTAGTCATTTCCTACTGGGCAATCGCGTAGACGCACCTCAAGTTCTTCAAGCCACCTTTATAAATGAATATATTATATATATATATATATATATATATATATATATAT
>NW_016199477.1:0-2623 GCF_001687245.7 Rhagoletis zephyria | reverse complement strand
AAAATCGCTTAGGCGGTTACAGCGCCAAATAAGAAGAAAGAAGAAGAAATACTTACGAATTTTTGTAAGCGAAAAACAGTTGAAATTAAAAATGTAAAATTTAAAATTAAAATTCATTAAATTCTGATTGCAATTAGATATGTACATATCATCTAAAAATTGTTTGCGTAAATATTTATCATTATTACTCACAGGGAAAGTTCTGTGACTCTAAGTATTTATCGTTACCTGAAATGCAAAAAGGCGTAACAACATCGCAACTGAAATTGACTAACATTTTTTTTTTTCCTAAAAGTATGTGGGAGTTGTAATTCGATGAAATCCCTCATATAAATCAAAAAGTTAATTTTGAATATTTTATTAGTTATGAGCTTTGCATTTCAGGGACGATGTTGTTCAACTGAGTAGCGATCCATGACTAAATTTGCCAAACAAACAAAAAAATAATAAAAAATTTAAATATCATAATAATGATTGAAGATCTGCATCACCGTTGAACCACCCTATATAAAGACTACGCTGAATACTTCATACAGTATTGGGGCATATTATTTTGTAAATGTGCTTTTTTTTTAGTTTTTTACCAGGTAGTCAAGATTTTTTCCAAAGGACCATAAATTATAATATATTTCCAAAAGTTTACACAAAATATGGAAATGTGGGTGTCAATTAAAAGAAAAATTCAAAACTATATTAATTATTAATTTTGTTTTCAATTATCCTTTTGGAACATGTCAAAAATGTCCTTTAAAAATATATTATCCTTAAAGATTTTTAATTTTAAGGAGATATAAAAAGAAGCCAATTCACCAAACTGTGTCGAAATAAAACCGAATTAGGGATACTGGGCTCTCGCTGAGAGGGCAATGAATATATTAAAGACCTTCAAGGATTTAAAAGAAAGTAGTGGTCTTTCGTAGCTGTAACGGTGCCAGATACTTCTATAAAAATGCTAATTGGCGGGGTTGCAGAAAAATTAAAACTTTTTATTGAAGAAATAATAAGTGGTATACCACTTTGTGTGAATTTGCTGTAGATTCTGAAATTAAAATGTTATAGTTTTTTGAAATCTAACAACTGGCGTATTTCATAGGTTTGTTGAAGAGTGCTGGCTGTAGAGATGTATTCTGTCGTGTCCGGTTACAGTGAGAACCGGGAATTTAGACCTGTTCCCATTCACAAAAAAGTGGTAACGAAAATTTTTCCTATCGAAATGGTTTAACAAAATAATTTAAAAAGCTTTTACAAAAAGTCAAGTACATTCATTTCTTAGTTGATATTTTTGTTAAAAAAATTTTACAAAAATAAAATACACAAAATTAAATGTAAATTCGCGTTTCCACGTTAGTATTTCATTTAAAATAAAGTAATATTTCCATTTAAAAACATGACTTGTTCGATGCTGTCGCTGATCTGCTGACGTATTCAAATCACAGCTGACAGCTGAAGGAAACTAGCGTAACCCTTCAGAAATCCGTAAAGCCTTGTTTTCACTATGTCAAATTCAATGACATATGTCGTCAAATAAATGAAAACACATTGTCAAATGCGATTAGAAAACGGTATATCGACTGAGTTAGATCAGAATAGGTCTTCAGTCGTATACATGCGCTGATATACCAGCTATATGTTCGCTTTTGGCCCATAATATCATCAGCGAAGGTGCGGATGAAAGAGATAAACTTGTGTCAAAATATGTCGACAAATTTTGATGTCAAAATATGACATAATGAAAACCAGCCTTAATAGGTAAACAAAGCGGATTAGCATGAAAAACAACAAAGTTGATGTAAGTCGGCCACGTTGCGTATATGGTGGCTATATTATATATTGTCTATAAACGAACAAAATTTGGTAGGACAACTCATAACTCTATAACTCGTATCCAAACCGAATTTTGGGTTGATATCTTCATATTTAGAAAAAAAAAATGCAATATGTGCCTCGTGGCCGATTTTCGGGGTTTCAGTTCTTTTTACTTGTTTTTTTTTTTTTTGATTATTCTGAGATCGTTTTCCGGTTGTTCTGCAATGGTTTTTCGAGTCTTTTGAAATAAAGTTTCGGTTCCGTTTGAAGCGTTTTTCGGTTCCTGGGAAGAATCGGTTGGTTCTCTAAATGACCCGGTTCACCGGCTGCTGCCTTCTAAACATCGGTCACTAAGTCACGGTGGTTTATTTTACAGAAATTCGCCCTCAGCTTGAATTTTTCCATAAGTCGCTTTATGCTTTGATGGTTCGTAAATCTAATGCACGAACTGAAACTATTTATCGGATCCAAACTTACACTAAAATTTTTTATTGTTGGTTATTTTACAAATTGATGTTGAGGTAATTCACTTTACGATTGGCTGTCTGTTTTTTCGGCGATAAAGGTTTCATAGAGCAAGGTGATCTTGAATTATTACAAAAGGCCCTCTAAACCAGTTTTCCGAATAGGGGTTTTCTACACATTCGCCTTAAAGAGCTAGTACCTAGTATATAAAGCATGTGAAGAAACTTAAATTTTTCTGTTCGAATTACCGAAGTAAGTCTTTCCATTTATGACCACAAATGCCGTTACATACATACATACACTCATGATTCACAAGTGTAATTGGAGATTTTCATTTCTCTTTTTGTTTTCT
>NW_016199476.1:0-2624 GCF_001687245.7 Rhagoletis zephyria | reverse complement strand
GTAGCTTTAAAATTATAAAGTTTTCATTTCAACAACCAAGGCAAGGCCGTTAATATTACTCACCATTTATTTATTTATTGAAACTGTCTTTTTTTGTATCATGAATAACTACGATAAAACAGGATACGAGAAGTGTAAGAAGCAGGGAATTTTTAAATTTCAGCAAAAAATGCTGTAAGGACCGTTGTAAAAAGGTCAATAAATTTCTTATAAAATATTTTGATTTTTGCTGGGTAAGCAGTGCGCGCAGTGATTAAGTTTTTATTTAAAGGAAATGAAGAAGTACTCATCTATTTATAAAAATGCATTTTCTTCTGTAAATAAATATTTGTGCATGTAAATATCAAAAATTACTGTTTTCCCAGAAGAGCGCGCCGCATTTCTTATCGCAAATTCGAATATACATATCTATATATCGCACACTGTCTTCAAAAGAGTCACAACTCAAAATAACACGTTGTCTTAGCACATGATAATCATATGGGCAAGGGCGACTTTACCTTAGGTTTTTTTAACAAATGATAACAAAAATACGCTCCAGCTTTTGCTGAAAGGTAAATAAAAGCTGTGCGTGCATTTTTGGCGCATAATCTCAAAAATGCTAAATTTTGAGTTGTGACTCTTTTGAAAACGGTGTGCGAGTATACTTACATATGTATAGTGTGTACAGTTATGTTCCTATTAATAGCAGTGCCAGTAGCTGTAGGCTTTCAAATTTACAGAAATTTCTTTTCCCAAGGTTTGACTAAAAGTTGACTAAAATTTGTATTCAAATTGATATCAAAGCTTTTCTCAAGTTGAGAACTGAGATTATTTTCCATACAAAAAAGTGTGCCGTTTTGTTAGAGAATGGGTTGGAGAGCTTGGGGTACACATAAAAATCAACATTGGACCTTGGAATTTTTATTGGATTTCCACTTGATCTCCAAGCCAAATGCTTATTGGGCTTGCACAATGTCCTGAACAGTCCTAATACATAAAAACATATCGAGGGCTTATATTCAATACTCTCTATGTGCAATTTTTACAAAAACTACTCTCTGATGTTGGAACCTATCCGGGACTTACCTGTTCTCACTGTTGTTAATTCTGACTTTGCAAATGTAAGTAAATTCTTCTGTCAAGCGCTATACAAGGTCATCATTAATATCACCGATGATAGTTAAGTCATAAAAGTCCATCTAAGACTTAACTGTCAAAGTCATAATTTACATCAGTTATGACAGGTAAGTCCCAGATCGGTTCTAACATCACAAAGGAGATAGAGGGTATTGAATATAAGCCCTCGNCAGTGTCCGTCTTAAACAAACTTGTAAAGTGATTTTGGTTTTTCCAGCACGTCATTTCTAATTATAAGGCCACCACTGTATGTAAGAGAATAACTCGCCAAAAATGTTTGCCGATAAGTGGCGCAAGAGTCGAGATATTTGTGGAATCCGTATTGAGGGTCCGATTTGGTTTATGTTTAGAAAACTTGTTTTTAAAAATATTTTTCAATTTAGTCTACCATTTTCGTTTTTACTGCTATTTTTTGTGAACAAAATTTTTTGCCTACTTGTAAACTTTTTAATTTTATTTAATTTCTGCTCTAATTATATAGTTATTTTAATTATAATTTTGTATTCAGTTTATTTTGGACAAAGTCCTTCCTTCCCACTTAAGGGAACACACTGCTATTGATATGAACCAGAACTGTATGCACGTTCCCACGACAGTCGGGTCTACGTAACCGGAACGACCCAGATTTATATCTGGCCAAGGACTGTCACTCCAGCAACACTCCCCAAAAAGTCTTAGGGGAATTTGTATGCTGCTACAACAACAACAACAGAACTGTATGCACATTCTATGTAGATACATATTTATATATGTGTGTATATAGGTATCTATATATATAGCGTGTTCTGCTGTGGTCCATTTATTAATTGTTTTTCTCAGCGCTTTTACATTGTATGTATGTATGTATGTATGTATGTTTAGAGAGTGAAGCGATAAAACGACTAAGAAGCCGCTGATATTATTGTTTAAATGTCCCTTGTTTGTTATCATTTCGTGCGTTCTTTATTATTGATGAATATTCTTGGATATGTACATGAGTATGTATGTACACTAAAGTGGCCCAAAAATGTATGTGAAAAGATAAGGTCGGATTTTTAATGCCGCCACACCCTACGATTGTTCTATATCGAAAAATCAAAGCGCTCAAAGTTTTCCATGTATTTTATGTGGGCGAAAAACAGAAAAACAACTTTTCGCAGAAATAGTGTAGAATTCTTGAAAATCAATATTTCTCGGTACAAATTTAAAAAAAGTGTGCTGGGGGGTATCGGAAAGGTCCTTAAACATTTTCGGGCGCAACTTTCGAAAATTCTGAAAATCTTTCCTAAAAACATTACATGAAATTAGCAAAGGATAACCTAAAGATGCATATATGTACATATTTCGGACTTCCAACTAATATTTGTTAATTTTCTTAACCCGTTAATATCCGGATTTACCAATATCGAACATCCGGATTATCCGTGTATTAGTAAAATCCGTATTGAGCTCTTGCTTTGGGATATTAGTTGCGTTTGTTTACTCATTTCCAGTAAAATCCAGTAAAAGCTTTTACGAATTTTCAT
>NW_016199475.1:0-2624 GCF_001687245.7 Rhagoletis zephyria | reverse complement strand
GGGTGAATTTTTTTCAGGCGAAACTCGGGATAATGCAGATTATACACCAATCGAAAGCATATGAGTGAACATCACTAGTATTACTTACCTGTTCATACTTGCTAACCCTATAGGTAGGCCAGGACAAAAATAAACAAGCCAACGTTTAGTATTAGCATTTGCAAGTAGATAGTGTAAATTGCAGCTCAAACTGCATTCGCAATACTTGCACAATGCTTTCTTGGAATCATTCAAATCTTCCACAGTCCAGTCTTTTAACTTTGGATGTTTAATCCACTCCGCGGAATTTTTGCTTGCAATATTGAAAACGCGAAAAGAGTAAAAAATTTAGGATGGCAAGTAACGTTTCAGTGTACATTCGATTTTTTGCATTGCAAAATGTAAATGTAATACTGTGTTTACATAGCGGAAAATTTTACTTGAAAGCTGTGTAAACCATGATTAAAACATAATTAATTTTTCCCGCTAAGTAGAAAATAAAATGGCTGGATCTAGTGGGAAAATCACTAAAATGGCAACACTGGTGGCAAGTTACTCGCAGCCGAATGTCAATTGTCATACATAATGCGCGTTATTTCGACTTAGTCCTGTTATTTGTAATAACATCAAAAGCTCTATAACACGCAACACTTCGCGAGCTTTTAATGCAATAAGGTAGCTGCATATTTGGCGCTGGCAAAGCTACCTGACTAGGAAATGCAGTTGGTTGGCTGGCATGTGGGCGATGCAGCATAACTTGTTGTTGACTTTAAAGCGTTTTAGGGTTTTCCCTTTTCGCATTTCACTTTGCTTGCATGTTTGCGCTTTTTTTCGGTTCGTTACCGCTTTGGTGTTCGTGCCACCAGTCGCGCCGGGACTCAATGCAAATTTCGCGAGGCTGCTGTCGGCAGTTTGTGACAGGACACCGAGGGCAGCTGTGTGCTTTGAGTGTTTCGAATGAGCATTTGGTTATACGTCGCGTGTTCGTCTGTTTGTCCATTAGTTTTTTTGTTTGTTTAGGCTGTACGTACTACCTCGCAGTCGGATACGGCTAGGCACTTCTCTATAATGTAGCCATCCCACATCCAGTTGCAAGAGCCATATAATATTTATAGTATTTTTTCACTACTCTCACTTTCTTTCATTCTTTTGTCAGATGGCTGCTTTGTAGAGAAGGCCAAATAAAGTGTCGCTGTCGGTTGTTAATAGTGTTAGTGTATTTTAAGCTTCATGGCCAAAAGGATGCAAATCACTGTGCGAGCACTTTCACAGGGCTTTAATAAAACAATCAGATGCGTTTAATCCGTTACTTTTGTTATAGTGTATGTGTTAGCCCAATTCGAATGCGTGTTCGTACACTGTCGTGCCTTGGCATTGTCTACACCGCATCGTCTGCAACCGCCGCTGCATTCGGCAATCGTGTGAAACGTGTTTCAAATTTGCACGTGTCCTTGCGACGCTGACGCTACCGTCGCATCTGTTTTTATGTATGCACTTGCCTCGAATGTGTATGTACATATGTGTTTGACTATTCAAAATTTCAAGTAAAAGCAAGCGATGTTAAGAAACGACGAATGTGATGCGATGGAACATAAAAATATGAAAACGTGACATAGAGGAGGACTAAAAAAGGAGTCGAAAAAATCACACGCGATTTAATTTAGCTTTAAAAATAGACAATCGTGCAAGCGGGCTAAAGTGGCCGTGGCTAATCGCTTGGAAGGCAGGTGGTAGGCTATTTGAAAGGAAATAAAACTCGGCAAAATGGATGAAGGGATTAACTTAACTCCTTAGCATTACCGCATTGCGTGAGAGAAATGCACTTAAAACCGAAACAAGTTTGGATTATTTGAAATGCGTGTTTGTAAACGATTGTTAGCTTCTTACGGGTATTAATTCCACAGTCGAATTAGTTTGTGAAGCTATATTTCGTTCGGAATATCTTTTGCCATATCGACGGCCCGGGCTACTTCATATCAACTGGTCGATAGCCGTTAATCTATCCCATCTTTAACGCCGTTCGAAAGACTATTTTAACTCGATTAACTAACCTAACTTTGTACTAACTCAGCGCTGTCAGAGATACTGTCCCATCTCACCTTTGTCAGACAAATAGGCTCGTCTGAGTTAGGACAGTTTGTCTGGAAAGCGGAGGCTATGTGCGTGCTGATCAATATTTTGCAATTGAAATTGTAGGTAAACAATCAGCGGGGTGTGCCGCCTTGAGGCTAAGGGAACTACCAGGCTGGAGAGACACTTAGGATGGCCACACCGTAGTCATAAATAACGTAAATATAACGGACATGGATTACTGTGCACCAAGTCTGAACTTCACAAAGAGGTATAGGATTTCAATTCCCGACAGAACATGCTGGTCAAGAGGTTCTCCTGATGAAAAGGGATCATTATACCTCAACACCGATGGCTCTAAGCAAGACGCTTACCCAACCACTGCAGCGTATTTCAAGCTGAAGTCGCTGCTATACAGGAGGCGGTTGAGCACCTACGCGCAAAAGAAGTCATACGTAACAATCCACACTACTATGGTTGTCGAGGTAGACGTCGATGCCGTTTTTTTATTAAAAAAAAATTGCTCTCGTAAGTCGAACTCCAGCTACGCTGACCACAGTACTCAAAAATACCGT
>NW_016199474.1:0-2624 GCF_001687245.7 Rhagoletis zephyria | reverse complement strand
AATCGGTCAAGCGGTTTCGGAGGAGTTCGACCACAAACACCGTGACACGAAATTTTTTTATATATCAGAAGATATAGAAGATATATAGACGTTGAACTTAAATTTTCTGTTGTTCATGAAAGGTATGAAGCCTTCGGCATAGCCGCAAACAGCACTGCCCTTACATGTTTTATTTGTTTTTTGCTTTATTTGTGTCATTCGAGTATTTAAAATGGCAAACAACTTCTCTTTTTGAATTGAATATGCACGCGCGTTCAATTGCAACCGAGCGGTAGCGAAAACCAACAGCTACATACAAGTACATAAGTACATACATACATATGTGAGCATTTACATATGAACTGCTGGTGTGTGTGTGTGTGTGCAGCTGCATGCAACGCTTCGTGCGTTCTGTTCGATGCATCGAGGCGGCCGGCAGCAGCCGGTCAGACTATCAAGCAGGTTGGCGTCCGCCCAAATGTTGAGCCGCGATTGCTGGCATTTTCATGATTTTAGCCGTTGAAAAATTAATTCTTTTATACACACATCCCTATGTACATATGTATATGTATATCGTCGATGTTTTTGTAAAACCGCCCATCGATCATTTGAGATTTGGTAAACCTGAACTCCAGGCATCGAGATTTATGTATAAAAATCGTTATTAAAACAACAGATTTGTAAAATAATAGCTAGAGAAAATACCGCTTATCAAGGTAATGCTTTCAAAGAAAAACGGTTTTTTCGCTCTCCTGTAAAATTAGAGTGCGGTAAGATAAATAGGCGGTTTTGCAATTGGGCGATGGGCGGTTTTGCAAAAACATCGACGATATGTAAAAACATTTTGTCAGAATTGAGCACAGCGTTTGCAGCAGTAATGGAAATTGGAGCAAGTACATACATATGTACGTATGTACGTATATGCCCCAGACGTATGCTCTGTGCGCCTTTGTTTGTTTCGTTTTCAATTAAAGAGCAATTAATTCATCTTGTAAAATGAACGCCTTGGAAATTCTGGTGAAATTTTATATTGAAGAAGAATTTTGCTTTGTTTTGCACAACTGGTTTATTCTTAAAATCAATGAATTCCCTAAAATAAGGTAATCATATTTTAATACTTTTTAGCGTCTTTTGTGGACCTATAAAATATAAGGTGCATTCTTTTGCAACCGAGCTATAAAGGAAAACTCGCTTAAATGACGAAATATGTATATGCAAAGCAACAACACAAACTGGGCTATTTATTCGAGCTCAGCAAGGTCGGTTAAAAAATATGTGATCGGAAGGATAGTGTTGGTAAGTGAAAAAACTGCTCTATTGTGGATTGTTAATGGGAAAGTGGAGAGGGAAATTTTTGTTTCCGTATACACATGATTTATATTTTAAATAAGTATATACCATACCCAAATACCTCGGCATAATTACTCATTTCTATTGTTTTTTTGTTTGTGTCTAAATCCCGTTAAACTAATCACACGCTGCTGGCCGAATACCAGCAGGGTTGCTTAAGCACCTAAAAGGAAATTTTACCCGAGTTGAGCGTTCTTTTGTCGCTCGTTTACAAAAAAATTCGGCTACAAGCTGCATTTATTGTAAGGAATTTGAGTAATATACACATATACTTATTTAAAATATAAATCATGTATGTATATATGAAACAAAAATTTCCCTCTCCACATTCCGATTAACAATTCACAATAGAGCAGTTTTTTTCATTGAATAACACTTCTCTTCAGGTCGCGTATGTTTTAATTATAGAATGGCCCTATCTCAAATCGTTACTGAAATGGAAAAAAGCCGTAATTGCCTAAAATTTTTTATTGCCTAATACGATTTGGGGATTTGTTATTCGATAAAATGCATTATAATCAATCAAAAATTGAATTTTGGATTTTTAGTTAGTTACGGCCTTTGGTATGTTTATTTATGTATGTATATAGTTTATACATCGAACTATATTTTAAATGAAAATTATTAAAAATAAATAAATAATCACTAGTGGCAAGTTTTCGTTAACTAATGTCTTAGAATAATACTCCAAATTTTGGGCTTAAACAATCTCAAATGAGGAGTTTCTCAGGAAAGCTAACATGGAGTCTCTTGACTTCTGGACCCGGCACAGAAATAGAAGTAGATAGGTCATACCTTGCGGAAAGAAGACGACAGAATTGCAAAGAAGGACGTGGAATGGAATGGAATGGGTGAAACGTGGCGAAGAACAGTCGAGCGAGAAGCGAAGCAATATGAAATTTATGCGATATGAACCTGTACGTGCACAAATGTATGTACATTAGGGTGGTCCTTATTTCGAAAAGAGCTCGGCTTTTCGGTCTCACCCCAGAGAAATGTGTGAATAAACAATTGGTTATTTTTTCTGGAAGTCTCCTGAAGAGAAACAGAGTTTGCCGATTGAAAAATATTGCTTTTCAAGGATTCTATACAATTTCTAAGAAAAACAATTTGTTCGCCATATAAAACCTAACCTAAACCCTAACTTTGTATAGTTTGGTCTTTAGGCTATTCACACATTTATTGGTGGTGAGACCGAGAATCCAAACACTTTTATTTGTCTCCATATATGTATGTAATAAGGGCCATCCTAATGTACATATATATGTACACATCCGCGATTTTATAGGAAAAGC
>NW_016199472.1:0-2624 GCF_001687245.7 Rhagoletis zephyria | reverse complement strand
TGTGTCGGCAAACCAGATATCCTTGATATCTATGCAGAGAAAGGAAAAAAAACAAATATTGTGTGCACAANTGAATTCCCAATTCGATTGACATTCGGAATCACAATCAATAATGCTCCAGGTCGAACTTTGGAAAAGTATGGTTTAGATTTAGATGCGGATTGCTTCTCAGATGTTGCGTGTTCCTGTGTCGGCAAACCAGATATCCTTGATATCTATGCAGAGAAAGGAAAAAAAACAAATATTGTGTGCACAAGAGTACTTATTACATAACCAAACACATATGAAACGTATGCTTTGTTTCGTTAATAATTTATCGTCCATATAACAAATATGCCACAGCAAAGCGTGGCAGGGTACAGCTAGTAGTATAATAAAAAAGGATTATCATAGCTACATACCATACTTACAATCGTTTCAAAACAATGATGAAATTCGGATCCCCATACAAAATCAAGACCTATATGTGCTACCAAGTGAGAGTATATTATACATTGAGGGGTTCATATCAAATAGTGATTCAACAATTTCAAAAACTGTGCAGCTGCTAAATAATTGTATGGCCTATTTATTCGAGGAGATACGATATGAAATAAATGGAATAGAAATTGATCGCACTAGAAAGTTGGGTATTGCAACAACAATGAAAAATTATGTATCACTTAACGAATTTGAGAGTACAAATCTAAAAAATGCTGGGTGGTGCTCTTTTGAAAATATTAATCTAAAGACTGGACATTTAAATTTTTGTATACCATTGAAAAACCTGCTTGGATTTGCTGAAGATTTTTATAAAATTATTGTTAATTGTAAACATGAATTAATCTTAATACGAGCTAAAGAAGATGATGCTGTTATGATGTCAACTATAGAAACAGAAAAGCTTTCATTAAAACTTTTAAATATTACATGGAAAGTGCCACATATTCAACTTTCAGACTCGTTTCGGTTAACTATGTTGAGAACAATTAATAGTAAACAACCGTTAAACATTTCGTTTAGAAGTTGGGATGTCTACCATAACCCCTCTCTACAGGAAAGCACGAATATCTTATGGAATGTTAAAATGGTTGGTGAAAATGAAAGACCTCGCTATATTCTTTTAGGATTTCAAAATGAAAAGAAGTTTAAACACTGTGACTTATTAGATGTTAAAGTTCACATTAACTCCACTACATATCCATATGATGATCTTAATATTAAATTTCAACGAAATCGGTATGCTCTATTATATGACATGTGTTTGAAATTTCAACAAAGTTACTATGGACGCAATCCCCAACCACTTTTATCACCTGATCAATTTGTTGAAATTGCTCCAATAATTGTTTTAGATGTAACACATCGATATTCGGATTGAGTTAAAATTTCACAAGTCCGTCCCTGCTAACACCGCTGCTTATTGTATACTTATCCATGATAAAATGTATGAATATATTCCATTTACAAATGTGGTTAAAAAGATTATTTAAAAATTAGTGAGAATTTTATGAAACCACATAAATATGTAGATTACACATTCATATCCACACAAAAAAAAATCAATTTACATATAAAATAAAAATTCTTTTTATTTAAAAGTAAGTAAGTAAGTAAGTATTTACAGATGGGATTTATTTATAATGTTTACAGTGAAAATGATTAAAAATTTTAGTATAAGTGTCCAAAATGTTGTAGGCTTCCTCATCCAAACGCTCTAGGTATGAGCAATTGCAAGTGTCTGGACCATCTGTACAATTAGAATTCGACCAATCGCAGTCTTCATAATGTTCACCGAAACGATTTTTTATCTATATATTAATACGCTAACATAAATTTTGTCTCCGTTCGTTTGGCGATTCTACTGAACCGATTTCAAAACCAAGAACACCGTCGGAAAAGCATTTTTCCGTAGATGAGCAGAATTTTTATGGTTTCACAATTGGTTGATAATTATGGCCAAAACCGTTGTTTAAACATTTTCGAATTGTGTATAGATGTTGCTGCAACATGTTCAATTTGACATATTTCGCCTGTTGTTTCACTACACATTTGAAATTAAGCTTTGAAATAAAGATAACTCTGAAGATGAAGAAATAAATGAGAACGATGAAGTCAAAAAAATGGGCAAAAGTGAAGATAAAGACGAAAATGGAGACAATGAAAGATACATAAGAATTAGGGTAACTAAAAGGGTAAGAACATTTCTTGAATTTATGAAGTAAACTTCTTTAGCGGCAGTTGGTTGGTTGGGAGTAAATTGTCAAATTCAAGGGGAATAATGCACATGGAAATGGTTCTCAGCGGTTTAGCGGTTTGAGAATAAAAACAAAAACAAAGATGCCTAGAGGTACAGGCAAAAACGAAGATCAAAGCAAATTTAAACACTTTAAGGTAAAGGTGAAGAGGAATATGCAAAAATAAAGATAAATATGAAGAAAAGCATGAGGATGAAGATCGATATTGTTATCGATATAAAACCCGATATTTTTATCGATATAATAATCGACATTGCTATAGATAAAATAATCGATGTTGTTATCGATACTGTTATTGATTAAATAACAGCTATGGTAATCGATATAATAATCTATACTGTTATCGATACAATAATGGATATTTTTATCGGTATAATAATCGATTAA
>NW_016199471.1:0-2624 GCF_001687245.7 Rhagoletis zephyria | reverse complement strand
TAATGCATGAAAATCCTAACCTCAAAAAAATCACCCGTTATATACTTATTTATGTATCGCTCTAAGCAGTAAAACCACTATCAAATTTCTTTTCGATAGTTATTAGCACGTCTCAGTTAATAAAATTTGTTATCAATAACAATTCTCAGCTTGTAAATTGAGCAATAAAGTACTTGCATACCTACACATCGCAATCAACTTCAGCATTCAACACGTCAGTAACGCAATATTTTATGTAATAATAAACTAATTTTATGAAGGTTGGAATTCAAAACCAATAAGTGGCTATAAATATAAGTAGCTTGATGGAAAATACGCATATCTATATACAATAGGATGATTCTTAAATGTAGGAAACAAATTTTTACATCAGATTTCCTAAGCCTCAAAATATTTTTAACTTTTTGAATCACCATAGAGGCCTTCTGGCCTTTGACCCATTTGCGACGCGCCTTAACCGTCTACAAACGGGACCAAAATTTATATGTGATATCTTCGACTATGGTAATATCGATTTTGGGTATTAGACGAAAAAACAAAAATATTTTTAATTTTTGGAGTCTCTATAGAAGAATTTGAACTTTGCCCCCAGTGCGACAATATATATATATAGTATCTGTGATCGTGGTATTACCGATTGAGAGTGCGAGAGTGGAAAAAAAAATCGTTCATTTGATATTGAGATCCACCCTAATATACATACAAATGGGCAATTCTCCATTAGTTCGAACTTGCGCATGACCCGCCAGTTTTTATTCGGCCACATAATTTTCGCTGGTTTTTTACCAAAAATCAGGTTACATATGTTGTGCAGATTATGTATGTAAATTAAAAAAAAGGACATATATGCCTATAATTCAGAAATAAATTTGGGAAATTTTCACAAATAAAAGTGTGACTCTCCTGTTAATTTTTTTTTTTATTTTTACGTTGCAAAATTCGGTGTGTCGATTGCTCATGCATGAGTTTTTAATTAACTGATAGTATTTGGAGAGGAGAATCGAATGCAGCCCGTTAGAAGTATGTGCTTTCGATAGAAAAAGAGTTTTGAAGAGTCAAATTGGCGTGACTTCTTTCTTTAAATTCTGACACTCGCGGTTTTTATAGTATACTTTAGCTGGTGCGTACCTAAAACTGTTATCGAATAACTTGTATAGTGTTCTGGAGCATAAAAGGAATCGATCTAGACATGGCTGGCGTTTGTGCTCCCATTAAAAGATTGTAAAAAAAAAAAAACGATTTCTTTAAAAGTTACGATGCGTGCACAAAAGTGAAAATGTATATTTTTTATCAGCACATCAAGAAGTTAAAAAATTTTGGTCAAACTTTGCAGAATTTTCATAATTTTTGCACAAAGTCTGAAATTTGGATTTAAGTCGTGTTTGTTAAGTAATTCGCTATACTTTCACAAAAAATAATAAAAGTTAAGTAAACTATCATTTATCAATTTGTACAAAAGCTTAAAAAAGCTATATGTTGAAACTTTTCGAAATCGGACTAAAATGACGCCCACTTTCCACTTCCAAAAAAAACAAAGAAAGAAAACGCGTAAAAAACCTTAAAAGCGTATGGTGAATTGCTTTAAAACGTTGCACCATTTTTGGAAATTGTATTATAGCAGCTGAAGGAACGTATACTAAAAATTTCAGACATGTGCTCATAATTAAAAAAAAAAAAATTCACAAAAAATTCGAAGTTTGTGAGAACTGCACATATAATAATAAAATAACATAAATTTTGTCCGCCTTCTTATGGCAGTTCTACTAAACCGATTTCAAAACCAAAAACACGAAATTTCTTTATTTGTGTGTAGTTATTGTTGTAAGCTCTTTAATTTGAGTTTTACTTGCAACTGAAAACCCCATATTGGTTGGTATCGATAGTTTTGATAATAATTATGTGTGAGAAAAATTGTTTAAGTCATCGATAACTCTTATTTTTAGACTTATATAATAGAAGTATTTTCATAATAGTTATCTGCGAGATAAATATATTTAAGTCTTCAAAGACTCTTATTTTGAGACTTATATTATAAAAGTCTTCTGATAATAATTATGAGAGAAAAAAAATTTTGTAGAAAGTAGCCTTTTCTTCCCCTTTTTGTCCACCTGGATAACTTTGCTTATAAAATATCACAATAGTTTAAATTGCTTTCGGGAAGTTGGCTATAAGTCTAATTCAAAACGAACGCCATGGCGTATGGGTAGCTGGCGAAAAAAATTAATTTAAATTTTTACCCATTACGCATACGCCATGGTGTCTCATTTGCCATTACTTGACGGTTTATTTTTCGCTATTCTAACAATATTGGTTTAATGATTTCTGTAGTAAACATAAACTCTTAAATATATATGTATGTATGTTTATTTTAAGTGGCACCAAGTTGAATGAGAAGTGCAGATCATCGCAGGAATAAAGAAGTTTTGCAATTTTTAATATTACCAGTATATTTTTACCGAAAAGATGCAGTAAATATTACTTAAAACACTTTCTCCCTAAACTGCTGCGGCAAATAATAAATTCCCTGCCTTGCTCCTTAAATGAAAAAGTTTTTGTTTTCTATTTTTACTTAACTGTATTTTTCCTGATCCACTGGGATGCAACGCTAATATGACACGTCACTC
>NW_016199469.1:0-2624 GCF_001687245.7 Rhagoletis zephyria | reverse complement strand
AGAAAAATGTCTATTCTACTGCTAATCGACACTCGCAATAGGGGTGATAGAATTTGCCGGAGCGATAACTGTGAACCCCGCTGCCAATACATACACATGCGTTAGACGAAATTCATGTTCAGTGTACTTTGGCAAACTATCATACAACGATTTACTTTTACAAATAGTAGAAATTTACTTCCAAAATTCGCGTTCTCTACGGAAAACTTTAACTTATTTACGAAATGGGAATGGAAAGATATATTTATCAGCCGAAAACTTAGGCTCCCGAATCATACATGGAGCTGAACATATGCTACGATAGCCAGGAGTAAATCAAGGAATGCAAGATGGCTAAGTTCTACTAGCCGAGAGACCCTCGAAGAGAGTAGACCGGCGGCGATGGTATACGTTCAACAAATCACTGCCTTCGTTTCTGGTGTGAGTCTTATTAACTGATCATTGTCGTGAGCTTAAGGTTTAAGCATCTTGGGAATCGCTTCTTTCTTCCAATCAGCTTTCGGGTGTAGAAAATTTCTTAAAAATTTTCCCTAGAAATTCTTATTAAAATATTTGCAATTTAGATGAAACTGTGCAGAATATTTATAATTTGTTCACAAAGTTTAAAACTTAGACTTATATGCTTAAAAAATAAACATAAATGAACAAAAGAAAAATAGCCAATACTTGATAAAATGTGGTGTCCCTATTTATTTTTCCACCACTATACTAGGGATAGGTAGGGGAGGGGTTGAAATTCGATATTTTGCTACACACAGTTATGCCAAATTTAGTTTAGCTATTTTTGAAAATAAACGCGAATTCGAATTCGATTTTGTCCGTCCGAATTTTAGCACCCCAAAGTTCGATTTCGAAAATTCGCCATTTTGGAACTAAAATTCGATTAAATTCGAATCTCGAAGCTTCGAATATCGATTTTACCTATCCCTACACTATATATTTGGGTATTTGAATTTGATCTCAGTAACAAAGCCTTTAATATTCATATTATGGATTTGTCATATTTTTGCAATATTTGTACCCTTTAGCTTAAATTGAACCATTTGAACCGAACCGAACCATTGTTCAGAGATACTCGTGAACCGGTTCTGAAACCGGTATAAGCTTTTTCTAAGTGGTTCGAACCACTGAACCGAACCACACCGATTTTGGGAGTGGTTTGCAGCCCTGGTAGNAAATTGAACAAAGCAAAACATGATTTTTATGCGAGACAAATTTCCACAGAAACTAACGGTAGAAAAAGATTTTTTTGATATTCATTCTATTTTTCAGCTGACTAGGATGCAGCATTCTACTTTGCATTCCCCGAAATGAAGCAAAGAAGCGAAATAAACAAAAAATATTGTAGGACATTCTACTTTGCATTCCCTGAAATGAAGCAAAGAAGCGAAATAAAAAAAAATATTGTAGGACATTCTACTTTGCATTCCCCAAAATGAAACCAAGAAGCGAAATAAATAAAATATTGTAGGACATTCTACTTTGCATTACCGACAATGCCTAAAAGAAGCGAAAAAATTCGAAGGCATTACAACGCTATGCCTTCTAGTCGTTTGATCAACTTTATTGCAAACATGCACGTGTTTTTACCTCAATCCCATTGGCGTCACAATTTAATCCTTTTTCATTCCTTTTTTCTCCTCTCCTATTTGACAACGTTTATCAGTATAGTAAAAGTATTTAATAAATATGTACATATATAGTATTTCGTATGAAAAATGGTTAAAACTAAGATACAGTACATGAGCATTTTTCATTTTAAATCTCATAAATTGCCTTTTGCTAAACTTCTAAAATGATAGCTTATTAAGACAAATTCTATGGGTCTGGGGAAAATTACTTTTCAGTGCATTTATAGAAAAGTTGTATATTAAAGAGTTTGTTCATTTCGATTTTTTTTTTAAGAATAGTTGTACGTATTACATGCTTACTTAAATTTTGTTATGGTATTTATAAATCAAATTTAATAGCACTAAAAATTATCTTAAACTTTGAACCGTCTATTTTACTCGAAATCTAATAATTTGCTCTAATTGCACTCGAAAGAAAAGCCCGTTTTATTTTAATCATAACTATTTAATAACAAGAATTTTCAGTTATCTAATCTGTATTATAAAACACATATCGATTGTTAATCATTTTTGAAGTATGATACTCGAGAACTATAATAAATGATAAATAATTGGAAATTCGCGTTATGCCGCAAATATGAAATTTAAACAAGCGTAACCAAATAAGGCAAATAGGTGACTCAGAGCCGCACCAATCTATGAATATAAATAAATTACTTATATGTATATGTACATATGTATTTACCTGTATGTATTGAGTTATTTAATCACTCGAGTATATGTATTTGGTATACAAAAACCAGCAAAGTTTTGCAAGGTAAGAATATGTTCAGTATAGCTGTAAGTGTTTTTTCGCTAATTTTGTTTAGTGTGCCTTTTTTTAAAATTGTGCCACTTTTTGTGAATTTGAGGTGCCTTTGCTTAAAAAAAAAAATAAAAAAAAAAACAAAACTAGAAAATCACAGCCAAAAGAAGAAAGCAAAACACCAAATAAACAGTAAATAAAATATGACAGCGAAAGATATCGTGCGTATTTTACGCCAGACGACACGT
>NW_016199467.1:0-2624 GCF_001687245.7 Rhagoletis zephyria | reverse complement strand
ATGGACAACGAGGAAGACTGAAAAAATTGTGTGTCCACAAATATATGTACATAACATTTGGGTGGGACAGCACTCCATAAAAAAGGACTGCAATGGTGATAACGATTGTTACTCACCATTTTTTGCTATGTCGCGGAGGCAATCACAATCTATAGATGCTATCTGCTATCAGATTTTGGGGATCTAAATATATTTTCGAAGCATATATAAAACAGTCTTTTAATTGAAATTGTCCATAACACTTGCCGTTGTTATTATTCTATAAAAACACTTATCGCTTTCATAAAAACATTGAAACGACGAAATTGTCGAAATCATGAAAAACGAATGCTGCGCAGAGGCCGTTTTGACATTTTAACTAGGAACACCAATTTCGATACGATACGATACTTTCGACTTTCGATACCGATAGTTTTAAAACGATATATTTTGGAATCGAGTACAAGATTCCTCTATACCATGGTACCATGATTCAACCATGGTATAGAGCATGATTCAATAATAAAAGGTTAGATAATTATTGACAGCGCATTTACGAAGGACGGAGAAAGGGGCTGAATGAAATCTCTTGGTGCGAAAATGGTAGTACAAAAGTACGCAAGTAGGCAATTAGTAGTGAAATTCCTTTTGTACATTCTAATTTATTTGCAGGAAATCTGGTATTTTAAACGAAATGTTGAAGGTAATATTGATATATCTACGTAAATTACGTAATTTATGTGCTATTAAGCTGTATAAAAACTGAAAAATGACTCAAAATTAAATAAATAAATAAATAAGTAAAATTAAAATAAGGCCGCTGTGGTGTAGTGGTGCAGTGCGCGCTTCCACTCCGCAGCGCCTGGGTTCAAGCCCTGGTCAAAGCAACATCGCAAAAAATTTAGAGAAAAGGTTTTTTCTTAACAGCGGTCGCCCCTCGGCAGGCAATGGCAAACCTCCGAGGGTATTTCTGCCATGAAAAACAGCTTCTCATAACAATACAATCGCCGTTCGGAGTCGACGTAAAACTGTAGGTCCCTCCACTTTGTGTGACAACATCAAGGCGCTTGCCACAAATCGGAGGAGAAGCTCAGCCAAACACTAACATATGTGTACGCGCCAATCTATTATTATTATTATAATAAAATTAAAATAAGGCTACTATGAGATTGATGTAAACATCCAGTGCTTATGTTTTCATCAGTTAAATATGCTTCATATGCATATACAAATAAACATATTGCACAAAAGCTTATACTTTTATTTCACACAAAGCTACACTGTTTCCATGTAAATTTGCGAAGAAGCAACACGGTGCCACTGCTAAGGGAGCGGTGCGAGAGAGACAACTGTCAGTTTATCGAACCATGTATTATTGAATCATGCCGTGGTACGATTCGGAATTCGCTCTCTAAGTAATTCGTGAATTACCCTGTTTCCACGCCACACATTAGCAATTCTTTTGGCAGCTCTACTTGTTCCTGTTCTTCGCCTTTTTTTATTATTTTGGTATGCTGCAAATATCGAAGATGAGGCAAAAATTTAAGTTATCATCAAAGATTTTCATTTATGTAGAGAATATTTTATTAATTAATTTTCCAGCAAAAAGTGCCAGCAAATGTGACCAGGCTGGTGAAAGCTTGGATATATTTCCGATAAATAATAGATAAGGCACCGATCCTTTCCTCATTAGCATCCGCATTTGAATTTATGCGATTTTTCAAATCATTTTTTCGCTGTAGCTATTTTGCGTTTTTGAGACTTTTAATAACTTTTTTCATTGTGAAGGATACAATGCTTCTGATAAATAATTAAGTAAGTAAGGGATAAATTTAGCAGTTTATCCGCATTCTTTCATCAACGCACCTTGGTAAATAATTGCACAAAATTGTTTATTATATAACCAGATAGGCTTATTACGTTTCGTTCTTACCTCATCCATTTTGCTAATTTGCTTTTAATCAATCTATCAGTCTATCAGGGTTGAATTTTGCTGAAATTTATACATTTATCCACCAAAATCGTTTGATAAAGTAATTGACTTTGGTTAAATAGATGTCCATACAAAGTTTGACAGTTCATTTATCAAATTCATAAATTTATTATTTTATCAAGTTTATCAACAGCTAATATATTAGTGTTTGGCCGAGCTTCTCCTCCGATTTGTCGCGTGCGCCTTAATGTTATGGCATAAAGGGGGTCCCTACAGTTTTATGTCGACTCTGAACGGCGATTGTGTTTTTATGAGAAGCTGTTCTTCAATTTCAAGCGGCCTATATACGAGACCTATATTNATGGCATAAAGGGGGTCCCTACAGTTTTATGTCGACTCTGAACGGCGATTGTGTTTTTATGAGAAGCTGTTCTTCAATTTCAAGCGGCCTATATACGAGACCTATATTCTGATAGATTTTTTGATTTTGGTATCGATATTTTGAATATCGAGCCTTTTTATTCTGATATAATTGGGTACCCGATATTTATAAAACGAAACTTTAAATGAGTACCATATCGATACTTTCGGTTCGATATCGTATCCCTAGTCGGACCGATGGCAGAGGAGTGTTACACGATGCAGCGAACAAAGGTGGCGCCATCGGTGGTACCGCTACTTTGGTTTTGCCGATTTTGACAGTTGTGGTAAC
>NW_016199466.1:0-2624 GCF_001687245.7 Rhagoletis zephyria | reverse complement strand
TTTATGGTGTCGGACACACAACATTGAAAGTTTCTGGATCCACAACATAAAAAGTTTCTGGACGCACAACATTGCAAGTTGATAAAAGCGGTGTAAAATTGGTTTAGTTTTTTCTATATATTTGTTCTAATTACAGCTGCTTCAAATAAAAACTTTTTCCTTTAAATGTAAGCTTATATTTGTATTTATTTGAAAGAACACTAGCACAACAACTATATAACTAATAATTAGGCTAGATATAAAATTGAAAAGGTAATGTAGCGTACAAGTTAAGCTAAAAATGCAATAATGCATTTTTTACCTATGTACTTGCACATCATTCTTGCTATTTTCTGTATGTAGTTGTTATATTCTTCGGATGTCAAAAAACGAAAAGCATGGCAAAACACACGTGGAAGTTTCCTAATAAAAAATACCATTACTCCAAAAATGCAAAAAAGTGCAACATGATTCTTGGCCACAAACTCTAGGTAGAACAGTTTTATTACCCACAAAGCTGGAAGACCGCCAAGTGAAACCAATTTTGTATAGCTCTCCTTAAACTGGAATACTAATACCCAAATTAGAGTCCATTTTGAAAATTTGTTTTATTTTATTTAGCAAGCTATATATTAGATTTATTTTTTGTTTAGCACGCAAATATTACCTTCGTTATTCATTTCCATTCGATTTTTTTAAGTATCTTTCTGATTTGAAGACTTGTACCATTTCGAACTTCAAGAGTACTAACTACGAAAGAAATAAATATGTAAACTTTTAGTAGAAATGTCAAATTTAATAGCTAATAGCTCAACGGGAAAACTCTTTAATAAAATAATGAGTGTGAGAGTTTTTACTCTGGAGAATTAGTTTATTGAAGGGGCAACATGACTTTTGGCGAGCAAACAGTAGCTGCCACACCGTAGTGCAATAGAGCGAACTTGTTTTGAAAACACAACAACACAACAAGGTTGATCTCAACATAAAATCATAAAAGTAAAAATTTTAATGTTTAATATTATTAATGTAGGCAGTGGAATATGAATTCAAGTACGTCTTTATTCAATCAAGTATATTACAGGAGTGAGATAAGTAGAAAAATACGAGAGCGTATTAAGTAGCTTAAAAATATTTGCTTTGCCGAATGTGTTACGAACAAATTACTTAGATAGTATAAGAGTAAATAAAATATGTTTGGAGTTCCCAGATAGACATAAATACATTTCAGCACTCCTCAATGAAAAACATATTTTAAACAATCTTATACAAATAAAATAATTTACAATTTTTGTTAGTATAACCCCATTTCTCGTAAATTTACAATGTTTCACTTTCGGCAAATTTTTGGTTAAAATATCAGAAAACATTTCATTTGTACAAACGTATTTCAATTTGATTTCATTACTTTTAATTAAGTTTCGGACAAAATGGTACTTAATGTCTATATGTTTGCTCCTAGCGTGATATATTGGGTTCTTCGCCAACTGCTGTGCACTCTGGTTATCGTTATTCATAATCATCGGACTAGTATTACCAAACCCCATTTCGTATAACAATTGTTTTATATAAACGGCTTCTTTTGCTGCTATTGAGAGTGCAACATATTCCGCTTCAGTGCTGCTCAGCGCCACAATGGTTTGCTTCTTCGACCAGTGTTTGCAAATTTGGTACAATTGTACTTTTTTGGTACAATTTCATTCCCAATATACTTTCCTACTACGCAGTACTTTTTAGTACAATCTTGTAACGAGTAACCAAAATATACACCCTGATGAATACTCAAAATATACACCTCTGTAAATCATAGCGGTAATTTTTTGTATTCTCTTTTTGCTTTTGCCCTTTGGTATTTGGCCTTACGGACGCTATCCTTAGAAGCGCGTGATGTTTGAATGAAATTTCTACAGCGTTATACAATTTTAAGAACATGCAAAGGTTTTTGGAAAAGAAAGTAAATAGTATTCTACCAGTTTAGTTATACATTACAATAAACATAATTTCTACAGCATACCGCGTCCACAGAAGCGAACAAAAGGTGCAGAAGTATCAGATTTAGAAGAAGTCGACGTTTTACGTATCAACTTTTGACCTAAAGGTTGGTATGCAGTTCTAATGAAAACGCTCACAAAAAAAAAATCATAAATTTCGTGGATGCAAAAAAGTAGTAAGCACGGAAATTTGACAGATTGATTTCCTATTGTGAATGTCTATTTTGGTAGGAAGAAGATATACGTAAATATAATAAACAAAATAAGAAATATGAGCAGAGCGCGTTAAATATTTACATAAATTAAATTCACTCAGTAACTATTTAACAAATGATCCTTTTTAGTGCCTAATTGCGGAAAACATTAAATTACGGTCTCTTTATGGCTGCCCTGGAAGCAGAGGAAATAGAAGATTCCCACAGAAGACCCAAATATTGGGTGAGCCCTTACCTCAAGGATCGAAACGCTAAGGGAAGGTTTTCAACATACTTCGAAAACATGCTAAATTCACCTAAAACCTTTGTAGAAAATTTTAGAATGACACCGGAAATATTCGACAAATTATACGACTTATTGCTGCCGCATTTACTCCGCAAGCGTAACACGAGACCATACAATTGTATACCAGAGAAAGCAAAATTAGCAATTGTTTTAGAG
>NW_016199465.1:0-2625 GCF_001687245.7 Rhagoletis zephyria | reverse complement strand
GAAATCCAATCTTTCTTTAAAGAAGTCTCCTCGGTTGAAGGGATTATATAGAGCTGTTGTTTATTTCTGAAGAAGCCAGGACTTAATCAGCGTTGCAGATATTTCAACTGTTTAGTTATCGTAAAAGAACCTTCGTTTCTGCACTCTGCTCTGCTTTGGATAATTTTGCGTTGAATTAAGTACCCACGTCCAGCGAGTAGGACATATTTCTTCCATAAAGCGTGTTCGATAATTTTGTTTGGTATGGTAGAGAATAATAAAAAAATTTCCAAATATCAGCGCGATTTTCTACCAACTTGAGACTTGCACTTTGTTTTACTAAGAACGAACGGCCTATAAAACTGCATACTTAAAGTTTTTTTTGCAGATCTGTTTATATACGACCGTACACACAAGAACCAATTCGACAAATTTTCGGGTGGACCGATGAGGGTTAATATATATCTTAGACTGTGTCAAATAAAACTCTCTTTTTTCTGTACCATATGAAAATTTCGTTACAGATCGAAAATAAAATTGTGGCAAAATTTCGGCCCTTGTATCTTCAGTTAGCGGAAATAATAAAAAAAAAAAGTTTAGCCCACTCAATTTTAGTAACAAAGTGCAAGTTTGAAGATGCTAGAACTTACCGTTGATTTTTCGATTTTATTTTGTTGACCAATAAATATATAAAAATCAACGCGTATTCTTAGCCACTAAAAGCTTTATTACACTAAAATTTAGTGAGCTATAAAACTGCAAAAATGTTGAAAAAATAAAATTTTGGCAATTTTTTTTATACATTTAAACTTTTGCACTTTTCTCTACCAATTCTGAAAAAAAATTTGAAATTTTGGTATTTTTTTATAACGTTAAAATTTTAATTTTAAAAATTTTCTTCATTTTGTGGAACCCTATTATTGCTCTAAAATAGTTTTTATTATAAAGTTTTATTTACAGGAACGGGGGAATCGATTTTCTTAAAATTACTACTTACTCTGCCAAAATCGGGATCGGCGAATCTCTAAAAAATGATACTAGCTTTCATAAAAAAAATATAGTATATGTATATATAAAATCGGCTGAAAGTAAAGGCTCTAGACTATTTTGTGTGAGGCTTCTATCAATCTGCCCTTTCAGTAGGCATTGTAGATTTGAGAGCGAAAGTTCTCTAGGGATTCCCATCCATTGATGGACACAGAAAGCAAAGGCGTCCATAAAAACAATGGAATGGGCAAGTGCGTAATTGTCAGGCTAGCATTTGGTATTAAAAACTTGAGAAGCTTTTTAGTCTCGGTCCTAAGCGACAAATGAATGTAGTTCCAATTAATATAAAGAAGAAGAAGTTAAGGTTTGCTGGCAGTCACGCTTTGACAGGCCTTATTGAAAGCTCAATACAAAAATTAAAAATGGAATGATAATAAAATAGGGCTGGGATATCCCGATAACCACGATATTCGAATACCTGATTAAAAATCCAAATATCTGGATAGGGTTAGTTTTAGTTGCCTGCTTCCAATATATGAGAGATACACACTTAGGCCCAGTGGCCTCATTTTGGTAGCAATTGAGAGCTCTTATTCGATGCTCTCTGTTCACTTAGAAGTGGAACCAGTTCGTTAGGTTAATAAAGCGCAAGAATTCATGAAAGCCTGCTTCAATTTCTTCCTCGTCGCGGTTGCTTCGTTACGTCATAATACCTTCCAATCAAGAACTGACCCGTTGCAATTCCGGTAACTAGCCTAAGTAAAGGGCGCGCTAAGCGAATGAGTGCATCAGCTCTTTTCTTGTCAAATCTGGGCCTGATTTGTCGGGTAGTCACTGACGGAGTTCTTCCGATCATCTTTTGTTTGCCTTTTCGAAGATGTGTGTTTTAAGCCATGTTTTGCAGGTAGATAGGGCGATATGCCCGAATGGTGAGAAGAGTTGATGTACCACAGGGTGATACCTTTCTTCGTCTGCTGCACAGTTACTTTGTATGGCTTTGTGACTTGGCACCCTCACAAAGAAGGTAGTCGACTTTGTAGCTAGTTCGATGAAGAGTTTTCTACATTCTATCACAAGATTTTTTGAGGTTTTGCAGCGTCCCAGTAAGTTAATAGCTGACTGGCTACTCCGAGTATATGGTAGCTGAAGGTCTGGCAACCTAAAACAGAGGTATAATGGTGGGACCTTCGAGTGTATACCACTTCTCTACTCTTAGATTTAGTTTGGAGCCGTCCGTGTAGACGCGGATATTCGGTTAAAAAAGTATAGCGGATATTAACCGAATATTCGGTTATCAAAATAGATCGAATATGCAGATTTAATTCGTATACACGAATAACCGAACGGATAGCCGGGTATACGGCTAGTCCCAGCGCTACAATAACACGTCGGGCGCTGTGTGAGTTCATTCCCAACCAAAACAACGAATTCGGCGCGCGTGAAAGTCGTTAAAAGTTTTATATTCATCACTTCGGATAACTATACAGTAACTACCAATTGTATGCATTTTTATGGTTTCGTTTTATTTTTGTTTAATAAAATCTAGCGGTATTTATATGCAAACTTTTTTCATCTCAACACTGCATCCACGAGCACGTTCTGTCAACTTAAAGCTTCCGCGTAAATATGCAAACTGTCAAGCTAATAATTATTTTCGAG
>NW_016199464.1:286-2625 GCF_001687245.7 Rhagoletis zephyria | reverse complement strand
TCCAGTATGACTCCCAGATACTTCGCTTGTTTAGATAATCGCAGCCTTTATCCATTTTTTAGCTTTGGTAATTCAAAGCTTGGGACCTTATTTCTTGTCGTAAAGAGCATTAATTCTGTTTTCTCTGGGTTCACTCTAAGGCCACATTGCTCGNGTTTAGATAATCGCAGCCTTTATCCATTTTTTAGCTTTGGTAATTCAAAGCTTGGGACCTTATTTCTTGTCGTAAAGAGCATTAATTCTGTTTTCTCTGGGTTCACTCTAAGGCCACATTGCTCGGCCCACCGGCTAAGCTTTGCTAGAGTACCCTCCATGATGTTGCTCACCACAGATGGAAATAACCCGGTTATTAAAATCACTACATCGTCAGCGTAGGCCACTACCTTTACTTCTCCCTGGTTGAGCTAGTACTGAGTTGATATTGCTGAGCCATAAACTAGGAGAAATCACTCCCCCTTAAGGAGTGCCCCTACTAACGTTTCTTGTTAATGTATAGCTACCAAGTTCAGCTGAAATCGTTCTGATGCGAAGCATCGCCATTAGCCACGCGCTAATAGACTCCTCGACGCCTAGCTTGTAAAGGGATTTTTGGATAGCTTCTACCCTAACATTGTTAAAGGCTCTTTCTATGTCGAGGAAAGATGCCAGAGTGAATTGCTTAAATTCGAGTGACCTCTCGACGGTTCCAACGATCTCATGGAGCGCCGTCTCCGTGGATCGTCCCCGAAAATATGCATGCTGCGCTTCAGACATGCCATTGCCGTGGAAAACTGGTGACACTGGTGACACAGGTGACACTGGCGACACTGGTACACTGGCGACACTGGTACACTGGTACACTGGCGACACTGGTACACTGGTGAAACTCGTGACACTGGGGACACTGATACACTGGCGACACTGGTGAAACTGGTGACACTTGCGACACTGGTTACATTGGCGACACAGGTGGCACTGGTGACACTGGCGAAACTGGTGACACTGGGGAAACTGGGGACACTGGCGACACATGCGACACTGGTACACTGGTGACACTGGCGACACTGGTGGCACTAGTGACATTGGCGACACTGGTACACTGGTGAAACTGGTGACAATGGCAACACTGGTGACACTGGTGAAACTGGTGAAACTGGTGACACTGGCGACACTGGTACACTGGTGACACTGGCGACACTGGTGGCACTAGTGACATTGGCGACACTGGTACACTGGTGAAACTGGTGACAATGGCAACACTGGTGACACTGGTGAAACTGGTGAAACTGGTGACACTGGCGACACTGGTACACTGGTGAACTGGCGACACTGGTACACTGGTGAAACTCGTGAAACTGGTGACACTGGTACACTGGTGACACTGGTGGCACTGGTGATACTGGTGAAACTGGTGACACTGGTGAAACTGGTGACACTGGTGACACTGGCGGCACTTGCGACACTGGTACACTGGCGACACTGGTGGCACAGGTGACACTGGCGACACTGGTACACTGGTGAACTGGCGACACTGGTACACTGGTGAAACTCGTGAAACTGGTGACACTGGTACACTGGTGACACTGGTGGCACTGGTGACACTGGTGAAACTGGTGACACTGGTGACACTGGTGACACTGGTAAACTGGTGACACTGGCGACACTGGTACACTGGTGACACTGGCGATACTGGTACACTGGTGGCACTGGTGACACCAGCGACACTGGTACACTGGTGAAACTGGTGACACTGGTGAAACAGGTGACACTGGTGAACTGGTGAAACTGGTGACACTGGCCAGTGTACACTGGTGACACTGGCAGAGCTGAAGACTCCCGACACCGGTACACTGGTGACACTGGCGACACTGTTACACTGGTGACACAGGTGGCACTGGTGGCACTGGTGACACACTGGTGACTCTGGCGACACTGGTACACTGGTGACACTGGTGAAACTGGTGACACTGGTGAAACAGGTGACACTGGTGAACTGGTGAAACTGGTGACACTGGCCAGTGTACACTGGTGACACTGGCAGAGCTGAAGACTCCCGACACCGGTACACTGGTGACACTGGCGACACTGTTACACTGGTGACACAGGTGGCACTGGTGGCACTGGTGACACACTGGTGACTCTGGCGACACTGGTACACTGGTGACACTGGTGAAACTGGTGACACTGGCGACACTGGTACACTGGTGACACTGGCGACACTGGAGACACTGGTGACACAGGTGACACTGGCGACACTGGTGACGCTGGCGACACTGTCGACACTGGTACACTGGTACACTGGTGACACTGGCGACACTGGTACACTGGCGACACTGATGAAACTAGTGACACTGGTGAAA
>NW_016199464.1:0-186 GCF_001687245.7 Rhagoletis zephyria | reverse complement strand
ACTGGTACACTGGTGACACTGGCGACACTGGTGGCACTGGTGACACTGGTGGCACTGGTGAAACTGGTGACACTGGCGACACTGGTACACTGGTACACTGGTGACACTGGCAGAGCCGAAGACTCCCTACCCTGGTGCACTGGCGTCACTGGTGGCACTGGTACACTGGTGACACTGGCAAAGTGC
>NW_016199463.1:0-2625 GCF_001687245.7 Rhagoletis zephyria | reverse complement strand
TTTTTTTTTTGGTTGCCTTCTTGTAATCTGTTGAATTTTTGTTCATATATTTTTTTATTTTGTTTTATGATTCACTTAAAAGTTTTAGAGCAATGCTAAAAAGTAGCTTGTAAAACACATGAAGCTCATCAGTGTGAACTTGGTATTATAAATTGGAAAAGTTTTTCCTACCACATACAAATAAAGGAAGTGTGAGATTTTCAACTTAACTCTTCATAAAGGATTGCCCACCGCATGCTTGTATAGATTAGCCACCTAAATCCTCTTTCCCTTTATTTGACGTTTTTTTTTTGGATTTGCCTGAGCTGTGTTTCTTCTGCAACTATTTAAAGCTTAACAATTGTAAATATATAAGTATATGTTCTTGTCTCTATTTCTTTATTTTACAGCGGATTAACTGATATCGAATATGATGTAGATGGGTATTGAGTTTTTTCTGATTTGATATCTGCGTTTCTTGCTTTGCTTTCTTTGCTGATGTCATTTAAGTTAATTGCTTACGCATTGCTTAGGATTTCATAAGTTCGCTTAAGTTAATTGAATTTATGTGCTTTTTCGTTAGACATTGAAATGCATTTAATATTTGGCTATATATATGTATATCTCGAATCGAACAGTATATCGGGAAATATAGTTTAAGAAGACAGTTAGGGATTAAGGTTTAGACCAAACTTTTATAAAATCTCTAAGTTTTTATAAAATCAGCTAGCTTAATTGAGTAAAATGTGTAAAGTTGAAAAATTCGAAACTATAGTGACTTTATAGAGGCGCATGCATAGAGGAGCGAACTAAGCAGAACACCTTTGAAATGGTCCTTCCGAGTTAGGGGTTTCCGAAACTTAACTCAATGAAGTTAGGTTAAGTTGTAAAGTTACCTACAATAATACAGGCACAATTGGAATACTAAATTATCAGCTGCTACGATAAGGACTTGAGGAGATCAGATAACGACCACTTAAGACTCAAATCAACATTGAGAGAAGGTGCATTCTAAGGCTTTCGTCCAGCGCTTTCTGAGCTGTCTAGACGGTCATATTTCTAACAAATGGATACCAAAAAACCTCTTTACCCTGACTTGCCAGTTGATCGGCCTTGCAGTTCTTTGCAATAACGCTATTGACCTGAAACCCAACCCTGATGAGATTAGTAGTAAAGTATTCCAATGTGGTCGAGAAGGACGTCTGGCACTTAATGCAAATTTTTGATAATACCAAAGGGCTCAAATTGCCGGGATGTCGGAGTAAATATATGCTCACATCCTTAACCGGAACACACTGCTGTGGATTGTAAGCTAAATTTCTCTTAACTGGAATTTTGTCCACCGTGAATAAATTAACCGAACCCTATGTCCAAAAATTATACTCAATGACCAAATTTGTCAGACTTTAGGAGGAGGAGAATGTTTAAGTGGAATCACTTTAGTATCGTCCCTCTAGAAAGATGGCGATTTTGCTTTAAGAGTTTTTTTATCAAGTCCAGTCGTATTAGAACTATTCGGCCCTATTAAGGTTGTCGACGTCGCGGTAATTTTTTCGTAAAAACGTAGCCCTCATTAGGCCTACTCCGGTATCGCTGATCACAGTAGTTTTGCGAGTAACACCACAAAAATGCTGTGGACTTGCAAGGGCTATTTTTGACGAAAAAATTTCCTCGACGTTGACAAATACAACAGGACCCATTATTGATATCCGGTAAAAGTTTAACGCATTTACTGATAGACTAAAAAAAAGTGAAGGGTTTCCAAATACTAAGTTATGGCATTACCATTTAATTGTTGTTTTTGAATGCTGATTTTGTCGTTTTTTTTGCATACTTACATACATACACTAGAAAAGTTCGTTCTTTGCTCGTGCTTTTAATTATCTTATTTTGACTACTTACTTTAACATTTCAAATATTTACATATGCGCTTTAATACCTAAACACCATTTTAATTTATGCTTTCAACATTTATTCGATTGGCAACATTCTGAAGCACATGCATTTACCTACATAAGTACATAAACACATAAACTAATCTGAAGTTACCAAATTTTATTACAAAATCTATTTTTGCAGTTTTCGTTTTTTGAATAATTTTTATTAATTTGTTATCTCTTTTGCAATTTACTCAATTAAAAACTTACTCAATCGAAATTTTATTATTCTTTTTTTTATGTCTAATTCATTACATATTTGAACAACGTACTTACGGTCACATCGTTCATTGTGGTTGCTCATCGTGTCACATCGTGCCACATCGTATATAATCGTATTTTATCACACAACTTCGTACGCCATCGTTCAATATCGTCCATGTTTGGTTCGCTTGTCATCGTTGCCACCCGCACATTTTTTTGCGGTCATAATTATTGTTTTTCAAACACAAATATGTATCCAAAACCTTTTCACGTTTATCCTCACACGCCTCCATTCGTTTGTCATCATTTTACGCCAATATTTTGCAAACATTATCCTCACATCGTACGTTCTTCGTTCTTCGTTCTACGTTCCTGGCTCGTACGCTCGTTCGTATTTGGTGCACAGCTTGGCCATTGCCGTTGGTTCGCTGTACGTACGCAAGCACTTCAAACAGAACTCCAAGACCATTGCGCTGGATATGGTGGAACAAATTCGTGGCGTGTT
>NW_016199462.1:0-2625 GCF_001687245.7 Rhagoletis zephyria | reverse complement strand
ACTGGATTAATCTGGGCTGTTGCATTGTCTTAACCTCAAAACGGAAGAGTGCGGTTTTGCGACAACAGTAACGGCGTCTTTTTGTCTGTGCATGTGTGTTGGTGTGGCGACTAGCCGGGGCATTTCTTTTAGCACAAGGGTAGACTGTGAGCTCCGCTTTATTCGCCAGCTTTCTCCATTCGAGTTTACCTCGAGTTGTCCCCTAATTGATTTTTCTCTCTCACTTAGCCACTTCGTTCGCTTTCTTACTTTGCCTTGGCACATTCCGCCCGTCTGCTCTTCCTTGAATGCCTTCAATGTACACGAACAGAAAGCTACATTAAATGGAAAAGGAATATCTTAGCAAATAGAAAATTGATAATTAATTATTAATGCTGCGCTCGAGTCCGTTCATGCTTCCCTGATTATTACTGGATATTTGCTGTTCGATGCTGTTTGTACTCGTATTATTTATTTACTTTTAGTATTAGATTTTAATTTATTTCTGATGCTGCGTTTGTACTAGCGCCTTTGTTGCATCAACACGTCTTTAGTATTCTTAACAAGATGGCAAACAGAGAGAGTATCGATTACTTTCCTTATTAAAAAGACCGCAGAAAGCTGAAAAGATGCGGAGATTTGTGATTGTGAAATTTTTGGGAATTCGGAAATTCGGCAATTCCTTTGACACATGCAATTACTTAAGTTTAGATGATAGCCATCAGCGTCGGCATTGGCTTGGTATACAAATTTTTCCATTTGCAGTGGACGTGTTGTTGTGTGACTTAAATCATGAAAACCTCTCGTAATTTTCAGTTTCCGTCTCAACAAATCATCACTTGAGAATCTCTTGTACTTTGCAAGTGCGTAAATATGGCATATACAGTGATGGACTCCAAATNGGCAATTTGAGAAAGAAGGCCGAACCTTGAAAAGAAACCATTCGAGGTATTTTCCTTGACTTGATAAAATCTCGAGTAGGTCGAGTGTACCCGTGAGAACCCTTTACCGCGCGCCGGCGGGGAAATTCCAGCATTTACGCATTTCAATTTGCTTTCTATCAAAATTTTCGGCAGACAAAATTTGACAGCACCCATAAAATAACGACGTTCTTTTGTGTTAGATTGAACTGTTACTTCATAAAACTCTTTCATAGAGAACATTCCGCTAAAAGATATCCTAGGAATGAAAACCGCTTCATACTGGCCAACTCTACCTTGTGTTCTGTGTACCTAGCAGATTTTCCATTTGTTTTTCCAAGATGTGCGAAAAACAGGACTATTATACTGTTTGTTAATAAATACTAGGAATATTCACGATGCGGTGCTGACTGTCTAGCATGGTGCATAGATAGCATAAATAGCATGATTGGGTAATTTTGTTGTTGTTTCATGTGCTCAAACAACAACAAATTGAGCAAATCATGCTATTTATGGTATCTATGCACTATGCTAGACAGTATGCACCGGGTCGTGAATACCCCTACTGATCCATTTCGTGTGCACAGCGTATTTAACATAATGATGAACTCAAAGCATGGAAACAGTTGGCGCTGTAGATGGAAAAAAAATTTATTTACCCGTTGCACTAATAGCAGATTAAATCTTATCAACCAGATTTTTATATTAAACAAATAGTAGAAGGGAATATAATAGGTTTGAAGGGAAGATACACAAATTCTGGCAAACAGTTGGTCTAGCGATTCTCAACTTCCACATTCCGGAACTCAATTTCATTGGTATTAATAGTTTATTCTTAAATTTGACATTAAAAATTTTAGTACATTGACAAATAAATGAAAGCTTCTTCAATTACTTATTAGCAGACATTTGGTGCCGAGAACAGAAAACTAAGCAAATTCTCTCTCTCTCCTTTGCGAAGTGACACCAGTTGTTCACTCCGCTTCATACCGTCTCTGTCGAATGCCGGTGCGTGAGCGTCGTCTCTAGTACGTTTCTTCTGGACGCCCATAAAATTTATCTTTGGTCACATGATCCTTCATTTATTTGGGCTTACTTTCGCTGAATGCGCCATACAGAAACGCCTCGTTCGTTCCATTTCCTGCATTGCGGTGATTATTGCATTCTATTTGTTGATGACGTTTGACACATTCATACAGCGATCCCTTCACTCCAAAAAATAGGCCCGCTTGCAGTCCCACCTGATGGTGAATAGTCGCTGCCGACTTCAGTGGACCCCTAAACCGAATACGCCAGAGTGATCCCACTAAATCTCCCTTTCGTTTTGACGCAACTCAGTGTCGGACAATGATGGGTTACAGCTTATTGCAAACGGGTTGCCCAGGGAGTGAAAACCCGGACGCATAAATGGGAATTGAGTCGATACAACTGAAACTGCTATTTAATATTGCCAACACTAAGTCTCTGGTGTCTTCAATAATATGACCATCACTATGTATATTCATATGCACGTGCACACATACTTATATTTATGTATACGTTTCCATGTGATCACAGCACTTAGACTTTATCACCTTCAATTAAATTTGCTGAGATCAATTTAGGCTCCGTTGTGGCAAGTACTTACCACCACTCCAAGTAGTATGGGTGTGTGTGTGTGTGTGTGTGTGTGTGTGTTTGTTGTTGGTAGTTTGTGATGCCTTGTTTGCCCATCTAATTGGTTGAT
>NW_016199461.1:0-2625 GCF_001687245.7 Rhagoletis zephyria | reverse complement strand
TGTGAATTGCCTGCATGGCAGGACTGCACGCACGCCACCGCCCAGCATAAAAAAAAACTGCGGGCGCACATGCGCAGTAAAACTCTGGCACTTCGGCATCTCCCGCGTATTGCGCAAATTTGCGGGGTAGGGTTGCCTTGAGCAGCCATGTACTCCTTGCAGTAGCGGCTGCCATTCGACGTCGCGCTTTTAAGAGCGTGTCAGACTTCGCAATATTTCCAACTTTTCCACACAGTTCACTGTCACATTGAGAAAGAGAAATTTCATTTCGATGTGTCACATTTCGGAAATTATTTTCAGAAATAAAAACTGCAAGATGTGACTGCAATTGAGAGAGGGCAAACCGATTTCGAAAATATATTTCAACTTGCTCGTGCTGCACTAGCAATTTTTATTTCTGCTGCAAGTGCATATCGCCTAGCTCGTTTTCACTTTCGTCTCTATGGTAATCGTGTTTTTTGCTGGGTAGCACCATAGTATTGTTCCAAAAAGATATTCAAACTAGTTTTTTTCAAATCTAACTACACCCGATTTTCATGGTTCGAGTACTTTAAAGCAATTCTGGTTCATTCTCTGTTGTGTTTTCTATTTGCGAAAATGTCAAAAGCTCGCATGGAACTCGTATCGAAGATGACTGATGAAATTTGCTAAATTCTGCGAATCTGTTTATGGTACAAAAAAACGATGTTTGAATTGGTTGTTAGAATAATAAGCAGCCATAACCATTGCGTCAACTTAAACTGCCTAACGATGTTTAGTATCTGCCAAAAACTGTTCAAAGTTGTTCGGACGTTCCGATTTTTTCCAATGGATAGCATTTTTTGTTTAAGAATTTAGACACACTCGTTTTTTAATGCAAATATGGGATTTTATTGCAAATAAATCTACATCTACATATATGAAGACCTTTATTAAGGTTCGTTTAAGTAATTTCTTCGTACATATCGACGTCTCCAAACCATACTATGCTAAGTCAGTTTAGACTTAGTCAGTTTAGACTTAGTCAGACATAGCATAGTATGGTTTAAAGGCGTCAGTATATACTATATCTATATACTATTACTCACAAAATTAAGTATACGGTTTTTTTTTTGTTAATATTCGCAATGTTTTACATACTAAATTTGTTTTATTTTATTTTGTTTTGAAATATGGCTTATATTTTATCAAACCCCAATTAAATCCAAATATGAATCGGTCTACAAAAAATCTGTAAAGCGAACTTTTTATCAAGAATTTCTACAAAAATCAGGTATGTAGTTTTATAGTCCATTCATTTTTAGTATTACATTGGGCAAATTTCAAATGTGACGTGTAAGCAAATCAATGTCGCCAAATTCCTATTTTCAAAAATAAAAAAAATCCATACTTATTAGTACATATAATATATATACAATGTATATATTTCCGCAAACAAAGACTATCGATAGTGGCCAACCACCATTCGATAGTGCAAAAAAATATAACCATTCGATAGTATCGATAGTACCATCGATAGTTTTACAGCTCTAGTTTCGATTTTAAGAACAAGTGACATTTTATAGCTCGCGCATTGCTCAGACATATTCGTTTGCTACTGGTTTGACTTGTTTGACTTTTATTTGGAATATTCTCGGCATCATATATGTATATATGTACATACATAACAAAGTGTGTATATATATGTATCCCCCGTGATATAACAAAACCAAATGACTAGTTGTTACTTGGTTTTATTATACTTTCTATTTTAGAATCCTTGAAAAAAATCCAAAATCAAAAACTTGCTGCACAAAATCTTTATTTTACCTGTTTTTGTAGCTAGTGTAACGAGAGATATGTATGTACGTACGCATGAATGTAAATTAATTTACTGTGCTTTAAATATTGCCAACAATGAAAAGTACAATGACACTAAAACAATATTTGCATGGGTCTTGGATACTGGTTTATCATTGAAAAAATAAAATTTTATTCCACCATCGCCAAACATAAAACCGAAACAAAATGATATCGTCTCACCTTTCACGTCTACAAATATTAAATATTTTATTGGTGTCATAAAAATCAAATGAAACTTTTCATTTGCCAGCATGCCACATGTTTATGGATGTACATCCGTACGTACATATGCATATTCACTTTGCAATTGCACTTTTCCTCCTCGCTAAGCCACTCAGTTATGGCATTTTCATTTGGGAAATTCATTCATGCCTGAATGTCAAATTAACTGTCATTTGTTGTATCCACCGTCGCTTTGACTGGGTTATCTTGCCACTGAAGGCGTTCAAAGCAAGAGCTCATGGGAGAGCGGGACAAGGAAATGAGTTGAGAAGTTGTGTGTGTGCGCCGTGCGCTGTAAAGGTTCGTCCGTCTGCTGCCTCATGACAAGCACATAAATCATTTTAATGCAACTACACTAAATTACTATCTGCCACAACACCAAGAGCGCGCGCGCGGTGCACGAAATATGTAGCTGCAACAATAAAAACACGACATCCAACAAGCAGCACAGCTACCACCTATCCATCCATGCGCTTAGCTCAGCTTTGTAGTCAATGAACTATCACCGCACCACCTCCTACACATAAACCCATTCATACATATAACGGGTGATTTTTTTGAGGTTAGGATTTTCATGCATTA
>NW_016199460.1:1953-2625 GCF_001687245.7 Rhagoletis zephyria | reverse complement strand
GTGCAATACGTGCATCGTGCAATACTTCGAGAATACCCCTATTGTTTATGGTTGCTAAGAACATAAAATTGGAAATCACCAATGAAGTGAAAAACAAACTGTTATCATTGAAAATAGACAGTGCTACAAGGCTGTCTAGAAATATATTTGGTGTAAGTGCTCAATTTATTAATGCGGTACGAATTAAATCTATTATTTTGGGAATGATAGAATTGAAAGGAGCTGGATCAAGCACAGCCAAAAATCCTGCCATTGAAGTGTTGAATGTGCTAAAGTGATACAACATTAATTTAACGGTGCAAACATGCTGAGAGCGACAAACATTTTATCATTTATTTTTGAGGAGGATGTTGAAGAAAACGACGAATTCTGCACTAACGATGAATATTTAAAAAAAAATTGAACTTGTAGAAAAAGGGCCAAACGTGCTAATAGGAAATATACAAGTTTGCCGATGTGCAGCACATACAACCCAGCTGGTCGCTCTTGACGTTGCAAAATCGTCTGGCATGCTTAAATACCTATGATTGTCGTAATCTTACAAAATACTTCAGAAAAACGTCAAATGGCTATCGCGAAATATTTCAGTTAAAAGGATTGAAAATGCCCCAACTAGATTGCCCTACGAGATGGGGATCCACGTATACTATGTTGCAGGATTTATTAGCAGCA
>NW_016199460.1:1448-1928 GCF_001687245.7 Rhagoletis zephyria | reverse complement strand
AAGCATATGTTAACTAAAATCGAATCTTTTAAAAATAAATCTGAGGATGAAAACTTCGAAGTGGATACGTTGTTTTGGGATTTCTTTGAATGTTATTGCACAGTTTCCCATCCCTTGCAAAAAACTATAACAAAGTTTCAAGAGGAGCAATTACACTACGGAAACTTTTACGCACAGTGGCTTAAACTAAAAATAAGCACCGAAAAAATTGTAAGCGATTCAAGTCAGGAGCTAATAACAACAATTGGAAACGTGTTTTTGAAATCAATAGAAACACGAACAGTAACGTTATTTAATAATAAATTTTTAATTTCGTGCTTGTTTCTGGACCCTCGCTTTCAACATACTTTAACTGCACAGCAAAAAACCGAAGCTACTCTTCATTTAAAAACAATTTGGGACAGAATCCATGAAAATAATCCTATTGGACCCTTATACTCCGCGCCAACTTCTGCTTCCACACCGGCCGGCAACTTTTTT
>NW_016199460.1:0-1423 GCF_001687245.7 Rhagoletis zephyria | reverse complement strand
TGCTTCCACACCGGCCGGCTACTTTTTTGATGAAGAAGATGAACTCATGTATCAATATTTAGTACAAGGAACCCAAGCCGACATCAACAATACGTTCGACGCGTATGCAAGAATTGAGCATCTCCAACTGCCTTTCCAAAGAATTGACGATGTGCTAAAATTTTGGAAGGGAAAGCAGTACACTGACCCAGAATTGTACGAATTAAGTAATGTTTGTTTTGCAGTCCCGCCAACTCAGGTTAATATAACGTTTTCATCATTATTTCCCAAGTTGTTTTTTTCCTGCTGCTCAAAAGTATTAAATGCAGAGTCCACAAATCTCAGACAATGTTATTTGGAAAATTTAACATGATTGGATTGTGATAATTTGAAAATTAGGACCCTTTTTCCATTGCACAATTATCTATACAGAAACCTAAAATTGAGAGGGCGAAAAAAAACAGCTTAGGAAATAGTGGCCACCCTGATGTACATATCTATGTACGAGTACATATTCACTAAGGCTTTACAAATTTCGTTTTTAACAGGTCACAATTGAGCGAGCATTTTCAACACTAAGGCTGGTTCTTACTGATTACCGTAATCAGCTTAGTCAGGAGACACTCGAAAATATTTTGTTGGTAAAACTGAACCCAAGTTTTCTTGACACAGCTATAGAAACTTTACCTCTCTTCGAAGATACACCAGATGAATGATATCTAGTCGTAATTTTCTTATTTTTTATGTTATTATTAGCAATGAATTCAATGAAGACTGTATTTTTCTTTTATTTTTGATTTAAATTTTTCAATATGAAATAAATAATAACTAATATATTAATAAAAAACAACACTACTTAACAAATTTCAAACTTTTGATTTTTTAAGTTTTCAACCTACTATGAACGGGTAGAGATACCCACTTCCAAAAGAGGTACGAAAAATTGTTGTTCCTTTTGTACTGTTAGCGCGCACTAACAATCAGCGTTGCCAGGTCTTCGACATGAGAAAACGTCCCTCTTTGTCTGAAAAAACCTCATTTCCTACCCAAAAACGTCGNATATTAAAATGTCATTTCGACAGAGCACATTTAAAATTCATTGTAAACTGGTTTGATATCGTTAATATAAAAATCATTTTATAGATACACTTGTGATCAGCTGATTACGTCATCAACATTTTGATCGATTGTGGCTGTTGTTCTTTTGTTTATTTGATGTTTATTATTTTTCCATAAAAGCCTAGCTCATTATATAACAAACAAAATATAAATCCACATTTCAAACTGTGTGCAAAAATTATAAAAAATCTGCAAAGTTTCAGCTGGATATTCAACTTTATATTCAGATTTTCTAGATTTTTTTGAGTATGCAGTTTGATAGCCCATTATTTTCCAGGGCAATAATGTGCAAGTTTTAAGGTGCTAAAGAATCGGGTTGATTTTT
>NW_016199459.1:0-2625 GCF_001687245.7 Rhagoletis zephyria | reverse complement strand
AACAAGGCATTGGAAACTAAAAATAAAAGGAACAACACAAATATGCCACTGATGGGGAGTGTGGGGAACTCAGACGAAAATAAATTACTGTTGCAGCCTGTCAGCCTGCCTGCCTGCCTGCCCGCCTGCCTGCCTGCCTGCCCGCCTGCCCGCCTGCCTGCTTGCTTGATGGCAACGGAATAATGTTGTTTTTGTCTTTTATTATATTTCTGTGCTGAGTGTTGCTGGCGCCTGTTCTCATGTGGCACACATGTACAGCGAGCGACAATAACAATAATTCCATTTCTTCCATTGCAATGCAAAAAGTGCTCTTTTCGTTAGGTATTTGCTTGCCGACGTCGGCGAGCTGCTTATTCTGAGCCGTCTGTCTGCTGCCTGCTCGTCCCGGTTGCCATGTCAACCATTGTTTGTTTTCCATTTGTCGCTTTTGGCTTTTTCCTAACGAATCTGCCTCCGTGCTGCCTTGTCAGGATGCCTTGTTGTTTGTGTTCATCATCGCTTTAATGGATTTTCTAACTTGTCAACCTCAAAATGGCAACGAGAAATTGAATGTGCAAGAAACACAGTAGCAACAACAACACCAACACCAACGCACAAGCGAAACAAGTGCTCGAGCTGAAATGATAAATTCGACAAGTGTTAAACAACATTAAAATCAGCGGGGGATGGGTGGGGGGCGGGGGGGGCTTGGTTGCGGCACCGAAGTGAAACGCTGCCAAAGGGCGGCCATGGGAAGGGTGTAGCAAGCAATGCCGAGTACATCTCCATATGTACGTGCCCCGGGGCGAACTGTCGGCGCTTCTAAGGCGAAGTTTGATGATGTTTATTATTTTGCCACTTCGCACACGAATTCCATTACCAGACGACGAGCATGGCGGATGTGAAGGTTGTAATGACATTTTGGCAAGATTATTGCAAATGGCGAGTGGCTGTAATTTGTCGTTGTTGTTCACATGATTTGTGTAGGTATTTTAGCTTTGCGAAACTTATTGAGATATTCATTTCCTTGTACTGACGAAAATTCATAAATAACTACTTAATTCATTGCTGCATCGGTGCTTAGGTGTGTGAGGACCCGCCGCCGAGTTGTCAGTAAAAACATTCTAATATATCCGCTACTTATCACTTGAAGCTCTAGAGAGTCATCGATAAGGTTGAGTTTTGAATTGCACTCTAGGGTTATCTAAGGATCCTTCCGATGGCTCCCGAATATTCGCTGCACTCAATATCTACTATAAAACGGCACTGATTTTACTGCTGAATTTTTTTAGTTTGAATGCTTGGCGAGATTTGGTGGTTTGTTTGAATTGTCGGTTTCTTTATTATAAACCACTTCATCCTCCAGGACGGACAGCATTTTCTAGCTAAATTTTACTTTAAAACAAAGTCATTTATAGTTATTTAAAGTAAATGCGAACACCAACTTTTTCAAATATTAGATTCTATCTGTGTCCGTCCCGTCACATTTAACGTTTGATTTCTGCACTCGCGCCGATATTTTCGACAGCTGAAAAGGGATTAAATAAGGCTGAGCTCGCTTCCGAGTATCAGTTGGCCCGGTCGCGCCGCCACGTTCTTTATTCATTGGTGCAACTTACAGCAATGACGCACTCATTCGCACCTAACTACTTAGCTTTGTATGTAGCTTTGAAATTACCCAAAAATATATTAGTATGTATATATGTACGTACGTATCTTTTTTTATTTTAAAAGCAACTATGCTTGTATCACTAAGTTATGGCATACTTACTAGTTAATCTTAATTTTTTTTTTATAGAACGCATGCAATTTCCAAAAGAGAGCAACTTTGAATGCCCATAAACATACAGAATATGTGCATTGTACATACATACATACATACATATGTACCTACATATCCTTACATAACTATTTTTTATTTTGTGATTTTGTGATTTTAATTCAACACATCGTCTCGTACTCCAATTTATTTCATTGCAATATTTTTAAGCTAAATTATTTACAAACTATTTGTTTTTTTTTCCGTCTTACACCCTCAGTCCTCAGTATTGATTAAAAATGAGCCAGACATCAGCGTCGCCCAACAACAGCAGCAGCAGCAGCAACAGCAGCAGCAGCAGCAGCAAAGCAGTTCAAGCAGTACTGGCGTTGGATCCGATGGTGGAGGCAGCTGCAACACGTCAATGTCTGTAACTTCCGGCACTGGAGGCCCTGCAACCACAGCTGCAGCTAACACTAACACTAACACGAACAACTGCATAAGCAGTATGAGTCAGACTGTAAACGGAAGCGGCCCATCTGCTGCCACAGTCTCGTCGGTCGTCGACAGCAGTGCTGCCAACGCGAATGGCGTTGCCGCCGTTACAACCACCGCCACACCCGGCAACGCAGCAGATTTGCTCGCCAGCGGCCACCAACAACAACTAATGATTGGCATAGGAGGCAGTCAGGCCACGGGTGGCACTGCCGCCACCTCTGTTACCGCCACATCAGCTGCTACGGGCACCCTGGCTGCGACTAGCAGTGCTGCTAGCGTCACCAACGCTGGATTGTTGCCCTCAATCATGTCCGCGCCGCAGTCAGTAGCTGGCTCTATGGACTCGGGATCGATTGTATCGCCGTTGGTGAGCGGCGCGAGCACCTCGC
>NW_016199458.1:0-2625 GCF_001687245.7 Rhagoletis zephyria | reverse complement strand
TATACTTACGTAGTATAATCTACCAAAATAACTAAGTACCTACAATAGGTGTCACTAATGCAAACATTGAACTCTAAAAGGATCAAAAATCGCACCAACATACACATTTAAGTTTACGTAGATGTATTTCGGTATTTATGTACGTACAATATATGCGACTAACGTTGTCATTTGTACAAATTTGTACAAACCAACCAGCCTGGTTCTGACAGCCGCGAAATAGCTTCAGACGACCAAATGATAGATAAGTTTTTGCACTGCCTGCAAGAAGTAGGCAAAAAGTCATTGAACATAAAAACATTTGTATGTATGTATGTACTCGCAGTTATATGCAAATATACCCAATCGTGAAGATGAGAAAAAATGTCTTATGCGTCCTATCATAAAGTTTTCCTCTACAACACCGCCATTAAACCAGTCCTTTTAAATAATGATTAATAATCATAATGATTAGTAATTAAAGCATGTTTTTTGGGTTACTGTTTAGTGATTATATGCAGATATTTGCATTTTAATAATTAATTACTTAAGGAAAAAAATTATTAATTTTAATTGCATGATTTTTTTGTTATTTTTTGATTATTTGCAATTATTTTTGATTTTTGAAATTGCATGTTTAATATAATTATTTGGTTGTTTTCAATTATTTTAGATTTTTTTAATTTTATGATTAATATATATTTGATTATTTTTATTTCAAATTTGGCAATAATACATTACAATAACACTCATACCTATGTCTATGCGTTAGATCTGCTCCAATGTTTGCTCTACAAAATTCTTTCTGAAAGTACTAATGAATAGCGAAGACAGTTGACCATGTCTGTAAGAAATTAGCCCTTATTTGTAAACTACAGTACAAGTACTTACACGTACACAGAATTTGAATTCAGTTATTTAATTTTAACTTATAAAAATATGCCTGCCAAATATAGCTTTATCTATTCGTAAAAATAGTAAAAGTAATAATTTAATCAGAAATAATCAAATAGTTGAAGATAATGCCATAATTAAAAAAAATAAAGTAATTAAAAATAATCAAACAATTAAAAATAATAATTTGATTAATTTTGATTATTTGATTATTTCCAATTACTTAAATATTTTTGATTACTTTTAATTATTAATTACTGGGTCATGTAATAAAATTAAAATAATCATTAAAATTAAGAATGCACAAAATTAATTATTACTAATAGCAATGCAAATTTAACAGCTCTGGTTACGACGTTTTGTACGTATTTATGTAGGTGTGATTTTCAAATGTATTTGTATTTTCAAAATATGAATTTCCCTGCAAAAAATTGTGCGACTAATCTCTAAAGAGAGTAATCCGAGATTACTCTCAATCGGGTACAATTGGCCATTGATTAGTCCCAACTAGTCTCATAGGGGTACTAATGGAGGTCAATTAGTCTCGACTCATCCCTTATTTTAATGATATGTACGCACTTAGTCAATGAAATTTCATGTGCGGCGTTGGCACACAGAGAGAGTATTCGCCTAACAAAACAGATCACCCCGGTTCGAATCTCAGCTGGCTCAAATTTTTATTTTTATTTTTTAAAAGTGACTAGTCGCTTTTTATACCCGTTTGGGTATAAAGGTGTACAATTAGTCTCTTCACAGGACATGCTCGAACAAAAGCGATCAGTTCATTCCATATAAAGAGATCAAAATGGGTATTAGTCGCATGCTTCTTTGCGATTGCTCCCGGGGTCATCCTGGATTAGTCCCATTTTTTGCAGGGTTGGTATTTTGAAATTATATAAATTTGTGTAAAACTAGCTTGTATTTGTATTTGAGATACTTTTTGTGTGATGTATTGGTATTTTGCATTTAAATATTATTTTACAGGTATTTTTAACACCACTGGTCAACATTAAATTGCACACAACATTTCCTTCTGGGAGGATAAATAAACTTATATATCGCACGCTAATGCACTCGTGTTGGTACATGCATATTTATGTACAGTATGCTGGATATTGTCTAACACCAAAAAACGAGGTGCAATAACTGCTGACGCGTTGAAAATGAGTTTATTAAACTTCTTCTTTGCGCCGCAATTCCCAAATAGGCTATTCAACTTTGCGCACAAGCCTGTCGGCAATGTCCTTTTGAGTGATTTGCGTTAGCAGCTCGGAAATGCCAGTTCAATAAAAAGTCACGATGTTAATTGGAACCACAAAACATTGGTAATAAATCAGTGAGTTCGTGATGGCCGTGATAAGCTAGGTTTGTTAAGTGCGGATACACATAGATACATACATAGGGTCCATATGTACATACATACATATATACATTCAAATGCATTATTCTTGAACTTAAAATTTAAAAATAACACGGTTCAACAAAATCTGATCGTATTTTATCTCAAAAACGGGACCGATCTCATCTTATAGAATTTTTGATGCTAATTATTTGAAGTGCATTTACAAAATTTTTCTAGAACGCTCAGTTTTTCAGCGAAAAACTTTTTGAGGTGTCGAAAAATAGCAAAAGTGGCAAATTTCAAAAAAAAAAATTTATCAAAAATTGAATTTGGACGTAGTTTTCCCGATGAAAATAACCAGGTATTAATGAAAATCTATTTAGTCTGATGGATTCTATCTCATGTCGATG
>NW_016199457.1:0-2625 GCF_001687245.7 Rhagoletis zephyria | reverse complement strand
TTTGCAATTAAATTGAAAGAACTTATGGCTGTTGATAAAGATTTACAGAAAATTCGCCGAACGCAGTTACAAAAAAAAAAATAAATAAACGCCATTAGAAGTTGGAATATTTTTATTATGATTTACACTATTTAGTATGTATGTTTTTGAAATTTTTTTTTGACGAACAATTGTGTTTAATATGGATTATGCAAAATTAAAAAATACATTTTTAATCCAAAAATCGCTTCTGACCACCGGTCGGGCATATTTCTGTGAATCGATTTACAAACTCCTTTTGGTATTTTAGCTGTTTCATCTTTAGAACCATGTCAATATCTCAATGCTGTATTGGTGACAAAAATCTTTTTACTGACAAATTTAAACTTTTTCATACATAAATTTTTTCGTAAAAAAAAAGTGACAAGAGTTTTTCACTGCTACAGAATAGAGCCGAAGGCCAAGGTTACTAAAAAATATTTAATGCTTTAAAACAATTTAGTGAAAAAGAATTAGTTTCTAGGAAAAATCGTTTGAGGGTGAGGGGGGGGGGGCTTGATAAGTCATAGCATGAAAAAAGCATTTGTTTGACAACCGCGAAGCAATATTCGATGGCGGTTCGCTAAAGACTAATAACTTGAAGGCATGAAAAATAAACCGGACGAACAATTCAGCTGAAATTGAACACAAAATGTTTCTCGCTTTGACTGAAGGGGAGGTGATTCAAGTTTCAACAGATACAAGTTGTAGTCCTGTGTGTACAGTATGCGGTACTAAGCCGATTGAAATGAATGATTTATATAAAGTCTTATCAAAACCAGAAACTAGAGTAGCCTATGGGTACGGTTTGCCAGCATTGCATGCATGAATTAGTTGTATGGATATGATTTTACACCTCCACCACATACTTTCTTTCGAAAAATTGAACAAACAAAAAAAATTTAGGAAATGAGAAAAGGCGCCGAAGTTTCGATGCATCGGAAAAATTTGCATCGATGCTAAAATACAACACCAGAAAAACATCGATATTGCGATATTTTAAAATTGTATTAAAATTTTAATCATTTTCAATCTCAACCAATGCAGTCGTTTTAAATGCAATCAAAAAAAATACCGTTGTATTTCCCTATATTTAATTAACCTTGCTATATCCGCGCAAATTTCCAAGGCTTGGAATCAAAAACATTTTCTGTCACTTGGCAATAAATAATAATATGTAATTATGATAGCATTTTCCATACTGAACGCTGAGTTCGAAATTTCTGAATGTTCTCCCAAAGAATGAATAATAAAATAATTCATGATCAGCAAAAAAAAAATGAAAAATAATATCTAGACAAGTTTGAGAGTTAAACTAATGTCGATGTCTAAAATATCTTTAAAATGGACATCAATGTATCTTAAATTTAGCGATGTTAAGAATTATTAAATATCGGAGGAAAACATTGAATTACAGACCGATATTATCGATGTTTCAAACACATCGATGGATCGTTTGCATCCTTAAACAGAAGTAAAAATGTAATCAGGCAGGTTTTGCAATTCACTTCTGAGTGACCATACTCACTTCAAGTTTGCTAAAACCTTGGCGTGCTTGTCAAAATTCACCAAAACTCCTGATGGTAATGGTACAATCGGCACCTATGCTATTATCATTACAATTGCTATTACCATTACTATTAACGGTGATATTACTTACTATAAGCGGTATCATTACCATTACCAATACCCTTACTACTAGTATTGCCATCACCATCACAATTATCATTACCGTTAACTTACCATTATTATTATTTTTACCAACACCATTATCATAACCATTACCGTTACCATTACCATTGTCAATACTATTACTACTATTACCATTACATTTAACATTATTATTATTATTTTTGTCATTATCATTACCACTACAATCGCCATTACCGTTATCATTACCATTTCTGTCACCTTTACCAATACCATTTCCACTACCACTACTATTACTATTACCGTTATCATTACCATTACCTTGTCGGTCCAGCACAGCTCTTTGTTTGCGCAATTGTTTACGTGTACTGTGTTTGTGTGCTCACTGTTTATCAGCTCGCTGATCTGCTAAGCTTTCGACTCCGCTTTAAGCTCCCTGGGTGTGTCCATGGTCTGAATTCTCACATAATTCCGATGTGAATCGGGTATGCAACTAAATATATGTATTTTTTTTTTTCAAAAACTAAATCGTAGTTAATATTGTTTCACAGATTTTTGATTTGCGCGCCTCAGAGTTGAATAACACCGTAAAAGCCGAAGCAGATATACTTGTGTTCAATCGTGTACCAAAAACTGGTAGCATTCAAATGATTGAACTAATGAAACAATTGGGAAGTGTACATAACTATGAAGTTGTTGTCGATCCTCAAAATGCTGGCGTTCGCCCCATACTGAGCGCGGATGAAGAAGAGGATTTGATTAAAAATATTACGCAATTAGAAGATCGCGCTGTCTTTGCTAGTCATGTAAATTATTTAGATTTTAAAAAATATGGCAAACCACATCCAATTTATGCGAACTTGGTGCGCGATCCAATAGAACGTGTTATTAGTTGGCATTACTATATCCGATTGCCGTGGGTTTATGTGCCGCGACGTCGCTTAAAGCACATAGAAA
>NW_016199456.1:0-2625 GCF_001687245.7 Rhagoletis zephyria | reverse complement strand
TGAAGCCTTCGGCATAGCCGAGGACAGCGCTGCTCTTACTTGTTTTATTTTGCTTTTGTTACATTAGCCCTGGCGCCCAGGCAAACACAACTAAATACGTGTGAGAATGCTGGTACATTGCGCAATCGCAGATGTAGTAAAAGTACGAATGATTTGAAGGCAGCACAGCCCTGAACGGCGGGCAGTGGTTAGAGGTGGTGAAATGTATGTTGAAAAATAATATATTATTATTTTAAACCAAAGTTATCATTTTTAAATAACTTTCTTTTAATGCCTCAGATTCAAGAGCATGTTTCAAGCATAAGAGATATAATATTAATTTATGATTTATTATTCATTGAGTCAAAATATATTTATAAGGCGCCTCATTGTTTTTTTTTTGAATAGCCTTTCAAAATAAGTAACTCTTTGCCCTTGACATCCTTTGGGTAATCCGAGAAATCAATGAATAAAAATCTTCTAAATTTTGATATTTAAGTACAATAAATATTAAAAAATATTATGATTACTAAGTGCAAATACATACAGTATCGTTCATTTCTGTAGCACTTCGTTTCAAAGTGATATTGTTTTTCATTTTTGTTTGTTTATTTTTTAAGAATTTTCAACTAAAATAAAGTTCATTCCATAACAAAACACATATAAACCCAAGTATAAGACTTTGTAGAAAATGACAGTAAATTCAAAAAATTGTAAATTTTCTTCTCAGAAGTGTTAGCATTTTTTTTAAGTATTGTAAAAGTTTCATGTGGCTAGAAATTACCGCTGATTTTTTAGATTTTTTTTTACCAAAGGTCTTGCGGTTTCCTTTCATATAAAAATAAATTGTATTTATTCCTTATATGCAAGCAAATGTGACAAAATCTCTAAATAATCAACGTTAATTTCTGGCCACTTGAAGCCGCTACATTATTGGTCCGAAATTGGGTTGGCCAAATAACTGGATACTCAAACAAATTCTAACACTTCTGAGAAGAAATTTGGGTTTATATGGGGTTTGTTCGAGGACGAACTGTATTCAAATTGATAATACTTTAAAAGAACTAAATAAACATACCGTATACCGATGGACTACAGTACTTAAAGAGAACAAAATATCGAGAAATGTTCACCGCAAAAACAATGCTAAAATAATTCCAGTGGCGCAATTGTTCCCCGCAAAATAGATCTTGGCTTCGGAAACACTAATTCATTTTTGTTTTTTGACTCGGCCAAAATCGCTTAAACCGTTAAAGCGCCAACAAAGAAGAAATAAAAACCAACTTTAAATCCTTTTTATTAAAAAATTTTATAAGTTTTTACTCCAACTAAATATTGGTATCTTCTCTCGGTCAAACAAAGATAAATTTCACCAGAAAACTATNTTAAAATACATACATAACTTTGGTATTGAAATTTATATTATCAACCCTCCACTTTGGCGCACTGTGTTTGCAATAAAAAAAATCCGCCCAAAATTTTACGGCTGATTGCTCGTACTCTTACATTCTCTCATTTTCCACCTACCAGTCTCCCCTTACTGTCCAGCACTTGCTGAAAATATTCGCGCATCATTGCTTACTAAATATTTGCTTCATTGATTCTAAACCCAACAAAATGCAAGGAATTCACACAATCGCCGCTGGATAGTTGCTCTACAGCCCTTCTCTCCTTTTTGTTATAGGTATGCCTATAATTTTATTTTGTATATTCTTAAGCGAACAATCTCGGCCCAACGGCCTCACAACGACTATTTGCTAAAGGTAAATACCTACATATTTAGAAACAGCAAAAATGTAATCAGCTGAACAAAACTGTAGCAAATACATATTTAATCTACAAGTGTAGTAGCCTGTAAGGTGCACTAGAAATGCTCCCCTTTACAAGAATTCTTTACAAGAGAACCGGCGAAAAACGTAAACGCTACTTCCGCGAAGTGTACCTAAAAATACATATTTTTATTGTTTATATGATAATGTTAATAATACTGCACAGAGTGTGTGGTAGACTGCTATCTCCAAAGGAGTTTGTCTGCATAAGTGTATGGTGTAACACCAAAATATTTATTCATACACTAATATGTACGTACAAATGGATATAATACATTCCCTTTTTTCAATTGGCAATATAAATGGTAGACATTTATGATGATTCATTTTGATTAATAACCAATTTGCAACAATAACTTAAGAAGTAATTTTTAAGCAAAAAAAGCAACCTATTTCAATACATATTTATACCTATTTAGGAGTACCGTCGCAAAGAATCTAATTCTGGCAAACTTTAATGTGCCGGAACTTCATGTGTGTATTTTAGACACCTCATATTCAAAACTCAAATCTTAAACATCTTGTGCGTATATTTACACAGATTTTGGTTGAAAAATTAATACTCTTCAGTAGTACATTGGCATGCACTTTTAGGAGTGTAATCAATTCGCTAAAATTCACCGGCATTCTTTTACATACATAAGTATTAGGGATGTTAATTTTTTCGCTTTTACGATCCCGGAATTTTCGGGATGTCGTCACCACAATCCCGGGATCCCGGGATTTAGATATTCATTTCTTTTCAACAACTCAAATTGAAAAAATTGCTTCTATCTCTCGTACCACAAAATAAATAATAAATAAATGGGTTTAAAAT
>NW_016199455.1:0-2625 GCF_001687245.7 Rhagoletis zephyria | reverse complement strand
TCCTCTTCTTCTCTCAATCAATCAATCAATCAATCAGACGGCATTTCTCTGGTCGTCGGCTGACTCAGCTTTGCTCAGCTGTTTGCCTAGCATCTTTAACACCGTAGCCGTTGGTGTTCCTCATCCTCTTCAAGAACGTACACAAAGTGTTGGCACATTTTGTTTTTGTTGGACGCCTGATTTTTTTCTGCTGCTGCCGCCTGGCCTACGGCCTGATCTTCAAAGGCCCACTTGCAGATTACTGCGGCTACTAGTTTTTCTGCCCTCACTTCACTTCACTTCTCGCACTTCTTGCATCAGCAGCTGCAGCTGCTGTGTTTGTAAGCTCTTTTTTGCTTTTCAGTGTGTGCAAATGTGATTGTCATTTCCGCTCTCACAGGCGCATATTCTCCTCTCCTTTTCTCTCTCTGCAAACAGATCAACTTCCTTCTATTCCCAATCTGTCTCATCCTCAGTCAGCCAGTCATCCATCCATCCATTCACTCTGTATGCGCTCTAATCTATCAACATCAGCGTCATCATCAGCCACCAGGACTGGCAGCGAGCAAAGATGCCACCATCACCACCAGCAGCATCATCACCACCACCACCACCGTCATCATCATCTGCTGTCACTGTCACTGTCACTGTTTCATCCACTCTCAATCACATCTAATCACTGCAAATCCACGTGAAGAAGCAGACATATTTTAGCCTTTTGTTTACCTTCTCTCTCTTTCTTTTTCCTCCTTCTCACCGATGATGACCATGATGGACCGGCGTCAGTCGGGAGGTAGTGGTGGAGGTGGAGTTGAAGTTGAAGCTCCAGTTCCACCTTCCGATCGCCCCAGCTCTCCGGTGTCATTTCAGACGGTGGTCGTCCTCTGCGACCTCACCTACGAGGTGAGCGCCACTGAGCGGCTGACCATCCGCGCCGATGAGCAGCTGCTGTTGCTGGAGCAGACCAATGAGGACTGGTGGATGGTCGCCCGGTCGCCGGGAGTTGGTCAGCACAACTCACAACAGCTGAAGAATGCTGAGAATCACCACCACCATCACACCTCGCCCTTCTTTGTGCCGACTTCGTACATTAAACTGCTGCAGCCAGTGGTGAACTGTGATTCTCCGCCGCCGCCCCCGCCTTCAATTTCCACTTCCGCCGAAGACTGTGATGATCTCAGATGTGAGTTGAAGAGGGCTTTAGTTTCAGATCTTGTTTCTAATAAACTCTCTTTTGATATAGGCGATGAACTAAACGAGTCAAAGATTTCCGATGAGGCCATCGGCTCTAGTCGAGACTCGATGGACGAGATTGGCTTTGAAGAAGAGGAAGAAGCTGCTCGATCACCACCACCATCACAACAACAACAACAACAACCTTCTTCTTCTTCTTCCTGTCCCACCTGTGATAGTCACCGACGACATCATCATCATCATCAACAACAACAGCTAAATCATAATAATCACCACACTCATAATAAACTCCAGCAACAACCTTCATCGAGGAACCTAGAGCACCACATCTACGCAGAGCCCTTTGCGCCACCCTTTGCACCGATGCCCAGAAAAAGTACCACCGCTCCAAATCACCTTCGACGACCTGAGCCAGAGTACGCCAACCTCTGTGACCTGGAGAGGAAAAAGAAAGAAGATGGAGAAAATAGTAAAGAAGCAGTGAAAAACCGCAGAAAGCAGTTTCAGCAAGTTTCCTCCAGTTTCAAACATCCTCCTTCCACCGCTCAACCTCGACCGCCGTCACTGCGCGAGGAGAACCTCCTCAAACGGAACCTTTTTGACGGCTGGGCCGAGTACGAAGACCAGAATGGGCGGCGGTTTTACTGCCACGCCGCCAGCGGAGCCAAAAGCTGGAAGCCACCTAGACGGCTCACCGCCAAGGTAGTCGACTTTCAGGTGGAGGAAAAGGGAAATCACAATTTTAAGCTGGACACTGAAGCTGGTCGCAAGTTTTCGCTTGACTCTTCGCTTCTCGCAGTTGCCTCCTCCTCTTCCTCTTCACACCCAAATCGAGCTGCTGAAACGGAAAGCGACTATGTAGAGTTGGGCAGCTATCACAGCAGGTCGACGGAGGCGCTGAATAAACTCCCGGGAGGTTCTGGTGGTGGTAAAACTTCGATTTCACCCTCACCATCTTCATCATCATCATCCTCAGCAACAACTGTTGAAAAGAGAGAGCAAAGTACACAAACTGAAGTGGCTGCTGCTGCTGTTGTCGATTCCGAAGAGACCACGACGATTCTGCCGGCCGGCTACCGAATGGCGATGAATCCGCTCACANAACTCCCGGGAGGTTCTGGTGGTGGTAAAACTTCGATTTCACCCTCACCATCTTCATCATCATCATCCTCAGCAACAACTGTTGAAAAGAGAGAGCAAAGTACACAAACTGAAGTGGCTGCTGCTGCTGTTGTCGATTCCGAAGAGACCACGACGATTCTGCCGGCCGGCTACCGAATGGCGATGAATCCGCTCACAAAGGAGGTCTACTTGATTGGACTGGACGGGCACAGGGTAAGTGTTTGCTGAAGTGGTACTCTTTCTGGCTAAATTGTTAAAAACTGCTATGTTGTTGTTGTTGTTGTCGGCGTTCAGTGCTGATGGGCAAATGAGCGCTTTTTTCAGTTAGTC
>NW_016199454.1:0-2625 GCF_001687245.7 Rhagoletis zephyria | reverse complement strand
CCATTAGGAGCGCAGGTCTCTGGCTCAGCTCTTCGTCTCTCTCTCTCTCTCCATTTCTCATTTATTCTGCTTTTGACTGCACGGCCTGACAGCCGTGTCCAGTCGTGTTCGCGCGAGTCGATCTAAATCATGGCCTCTCTCTCGCCTCAGTTCATGAGGGCTCTCAGCAACACCATCGGCTACGGCGGCGGCATCAAATCTATATGCGCACCCTAAGGTGCCTGTCTGCCTAAGGTGCCTGCTGNATTAACGACCACACACACAATGTGATGTGAATTTCACTGCAAAAAACTTCGTTTTAAATTTGGCTAATTACTCAAAACTTTTTTGGAATAGCCTAAATCTCAAAATGGCGAAAAAGTACTGAAAGTGACATACCTGAGTCATGAGGCGATCGGCGCCCGTGCCCTCGTCGTCTCTGAAGATGATGTCGGCATTGTAGTTGGGCACCAGCTCCTTGAAACGGCTGTGATTGCGGGCGACACGACCTTCGCTCAGGCCACTGGCGCCCAGGGTGTTCTCGGAGACGTTGGGAATGTGCTGCTTGAAGACGAGCGGCGTCAGACGGCGGTGGTGGTGCCGTGAGGGCAGACGGCGGCCGGGGCCACAGGCCGCCGCCAGGTCAACTAGGCACAGCAGCAGCACTAGGCCTAGGGCTCCAAAAACTGAAGACTTAGTCGGATGCCGTTGCCGCCGTCTGGTCGGTCTGGTCAGCGAAGAAGAAGACTGGCTACACTTTTTGCAGTCAGATTGTTGAGAAGTTGATGATAGTGGTTGCCTCATGGTGGGGGATGACTTGCATGAGGTATTTAATGAAACGGAAGAAGGGGTGGTGGTGATGGAACATGGCCTTTTTGGTGATGCTAATTTTTGGTGACATAGTAAGGTGGTGGTGGAGTTGGTGGTGGTAGTCCTTGTAATACACGCACAGCAAGAGGTGATTAAATGAATGAGAAAGGTGACAAGGTGAAGTGAAAGTTCTCTGAAGGATAGTGATTTCTGATGAAGGCAGTGGTGAGGGTTTCGGTGGTGGTGGTGGTGGTGGTGGTGATGATGATGGTGATGGTGTTCTTGGTTGAGGTTCGGATCTTCTGAGTAATCATAGTTTTGCGAGTGATAAAATGGTGGCAGCTCACTCGTCTGTCTCCTGGCCTGTGCCAGCCAGTGGTGCAGCACAATTGAATTCATCTTTAGGCAGTAGTGCTCTTTTTCAGCCCTCAGCTATCAATAGTGGTTTCACCCAGTGAGTGTACGTTTTCAGTCAGAGTNCTTTGGTGACATAGTAAGGTGGTGGTGGGGTTGGTGGTGGTAGTCCTTGTAATACACGCACAGCAGGAGGTGATGAAATGAATGAGAAAGGTGACAAGGTGAAGAGAAAGTTCTCTGAAGGATAGTGATTTCTGATGAAGGCAGTGGTGAGGGTTTCGGTGGTGGTGGTGATGATGATGATGATGATGATGGGGATGGTGTTCTTGGTTGAGGTTCGGATCTTCTGAGTAATCATAGTTTTGCGAGTGATAAAATGGTGGCAGCTCACTCGTCTGTCTCCTGGCCTGTGCCAGCCAGTGGTGCAGCACAATTGAATTCATCTTTAGGCAGTAGTGCTCTTTTTCAGCCCTCAGCTATCAATAGTGGTTTCACCCAGTGAGTGTACGTTTTCAGTCAGAGTGCAGGTAGTGCGTTGAAGATAGAGTGCAGCTAGGAGAGCGACCTGTCATCAACTGAGTTTGTCAAGTGAGTTCAGTTCAGCTCAGCAGTTTGCAGAACAGCAGCAAATTAGCAATGCTTCAGTGCTAAACATCATCCTGGGCGATGACACTGGCGACGGCGGTAGGTAGTTAGGCAGACAGACAAGGCAAACAAACAGTCACAAGCAGACCGAGACACAGGTAACCAAACTCAATCAGTGAACTGCCGTGCACTGAACGGCCAGCGCTAATGAGCAGAAGAGATGGCGATGATGATGATGATCGGTAGGGTTCAATTTAGTGGACTATTGGCAGCTAGTAGACAAACAGTCAGACAATCAATCAGACAGACAATCAAACAGACAGACGGGGTCACAATGACACTTCCGACGTAAGGGAAGATCAGAACTCTGAACTGAGAACTGACTGGTGCAGACACAACAGCCACTTGTTGCACTTGTTGGTAGTGCACGTCCACAACGACGGAGAAGGTAAATAAAATATATACCAGCTAAATAATATCAACAAAACCTCGTTTGAGCATCGTAAAAGAAGGTGAAGAAGGAGAAGGAGGAGGATTAGTGGAGTTGAGAGAAGAAAAAGAAGTGAGGAGAAGTGAGAAGGAGACACAAACAGAAAGAAGACACTGACTGACAAGCACACAAGACACTCTCTCACAGACAAAAAAAGACGTAAAAGCCGGTGGTGATGGTAATAGTGATGGTAGTGGTTTGCTTGGATTGAGTGTGCCGTGTGAGAGAAGAAATGATGATGGTGGTGGTGGTGATGACACTACTGTGGCGGTGGCACAGTAGCTAATGGCTGGTGGGACGATGAAGCACTGCAACCATGTTTGGGTTTCCCTTTCACTAATATCCCCTTTTGTGCCGGTCGATGGCAGTCGTTGGCGGTCGGCGACGGTGGTGGTGGTGGTGGT
>NW_016199453.1:0-2626 GCF_001687245.7 Rhagoletis zephyria | reverse complement strand
AATAATAATTACTCGGAGTAAAATAATTATTTTGTAATCATGTTGTGTGCTTTAGTTTGGTGTAGGGGAAAGCGGAATTTTCTTACACTATTTTAAATACACCGATAAGTGGCTTTATTTTTTATCGGCTATGCATTGAATTTGGAAAAGAAATGTACTTTTAATGGGTGGTACTTAATTTCCATAATTTATAGCCCATACAGAAAACAATTTATGTTTATTCTATACGCAAAGCAGCGTAGTGAAGCGAATCACAGTTTTGACATATGCACTTTCTCCTGCAAACTGTGAAACCACCCGTAGCCCATTCAAGTTTTACATGGAATGCTTGAGGAAAAAAAACACTCTAGGTTTGTTTCACAAGCTACTTGTAGAAAAACTCGAGCAAAGTTCAAATTGTGAGCGTATATCAAAGAAACTCTAGGACTTACTTGAGGAACGCGTATTTGTAACTCGAAGTGATTTCGAGTAGCTTGTGGAACTACTTAACCAAATGCCAAAGCTGACTAATGGATATTGTTATTCGAAGGTGTGTTTCGGCAAACCGGTTTAAACATTTACAATGATATTTATTTCGAAACTAGTTGATCCATTATTGCATTAGGACAGAGTGTGGCACTCGACACCTTCTTAAATCCAGTAGCCTTAGCTTCTAAGGAGGCTAGAAATTCGATGATTTACCAACTTACGTATTTCAAAAATTAATTTTTTATTGCGACCTTTTGGTACAACACCTTCACCAACTAATCATTTAACGACTTCTAGTGGCACATTTATCTGCTCTGATTATGATTTTGCCCTCATCATAAGGCATATGGGAAAATGCTGGCGTTGTGGACATCACGTTCGGACGTTTTCTAGCCGACTTAAAAAAAAAGGAGAAGGTTATCAATTCGTCGGAATATTTTTTTTTTCTATGTATGTTACCGCATAACTTTGGACCACATTATTCGATTTACATAATTATTTTATTTTTTTTTTAACGAAAAGGTAGTGCCTCAGAGGTGGCCCCACACTGATTTAGACTTGACCACTCTTAAATTTTTGTATGAGAATTGAGGTAGGTTGTGTTTTTTGCTTAAAAATTACTTGTTTATTTTTTTTGTTGCAAAATTAAAAGTTTAAAAATTTCTGTGGCATAAGGAAAGATTTAAAGCAGTACTTATGAGAACAAAACAGTTGCCAATGAAATAAATTTGAATAACTTTTTTCTTCTCATTCGCTGCCTGAAACAATGATCTGGTTCAATGGAAAGTATAGTAGGTGGCAAGTTAAAAATGGGTGAGTGTCGTTGGTTCACAGTCCCTGCACTACTGGATACATAGACTTATTTGAGATGAAATCCTTTAACGGTCCAATCATTGCATTTGTGGGCATTCGTCAAGAATATTCCTTGTTCCTAGAATTCGCCATAAAGCAATGAGCTCCGGCAATGGCCCGGTGATGTTTCAATCATTGATGTTGTTGGAGATATGGCTCGAGATTAACCGAATACAGTGATTTTGGCAATTTAAGCACCCCCGTTTTTTTTAATAAAAAACTAAGTTTGAACAACATGACTATTTTTCGCACGTACGTGAGCTTCCCCTCTTCAAAAAGAGGTCCCAAGTATTGGTATTTTTTCGTATTTTTCGCAGAGTTCTTTCAGATGCTTTTGGGGTTTTGGCACTTTTACGAATTGTATAAATGCCTAAAAGGCATAACTCGTATAACTAGTAAGCGTGCTAGGGCTGGTAGCTCTATACAATATGACCGAATATTAACCGAATATCCGGACAACGAAACAGAACGTATATTAACAGGATAACTGCTATCTGTATATCCGACCACACGGATAGTCCTATTACTCCTATTGCGGGTATTTGCCAGTGTAAAACATAAACACGTATTATGCGTGATTCCGCTATCGTTGACCCAAAATTACACGAGTATTATTGTAGTCGCGCAATTTGACCAAATATGTATAAATTATGGCTAATGAACAAATAAAAGTGGTTACAGAGGCAAACCGCAACATTTGTGTTGTAAATGATTGCATTTCTGCTTTTTGGTGTGCGTGTGTATGTGTGTGTATATACCCAACAAACATAAAATAAAATATTTCTCTAACCTTGGAGTAATACATAGTTCTCAAGTTGATATCCAACATCATTCCTCAACTCATCTCTTGCTTTAACCTGAAAGTTGAGATGGACTCGAGAAAAACAATTTTCTCCAACATGGCAGCAAAAATATGCAAGTGGCAGCGTTGGAAAAAATAATGCAAAGTGAGTCCAGTGGTGGACTTACTGTCGAATTGTAAACGGATGATTGAAAATTTGACTGTGAGTTATTGTAATACGATATTGATTAACTACGTATTAAAAAATGAGTAAAAATAAATAAAAAAATAAATATTTAAATTTATCTAAGTATGTTTCAATCAAAATGGTATAAATTATGTTACCATATTCGTTTCAGTATCTCAATGATAGAACTAGCTTTTTCTCAACTTGAGAAACCGTCGTAATTTCATACAAAGAAAAATGCCCTTTTTGTTGAGAACTCTATGACGCTCCACTTGAGGTGCTGTCGAGAAACAGCGTTGGAGCGTTGGAGGTTTGAGAAGTATGTACGTTAGTTCCCA
>NW_016199452.1:0-2626 GCF_001687245.7 Rhagoletis zephyria | reverse complement strand
CATACGATATATTCGCGTTGATTTCCCTTTCATAGAGCATTCGATTTCCCGTTTGTATGTTTTTGTCAGCAATGGGCTCCAGGCGACTGATATCGAAAGCAGTGGTTAGCGCGAAAAGCACAAACACGCTGTAGATACCGTAGTGGCAACGCAGCATATTGGGCTCGGTATGTGAGGAGATGGTATGTAGTAGGTAAAGTGGGTTGATGTGAGCCAGGGCAAGTGTTGTCGGTAGGGCGAAGTGGGGATTTTACAACTGTAAAATATGGAAATAGGATAATCTTGTGAAAATTTGCTCATGTACAATGAAAACTGCATAATTTTTATATAATATTTTATTTGCAGCCTTTTTTATTTTGTTTGCTTTTGTTTAATTTTATCTTTTATTTTATTTTATTTTATTTTATTTTATTTTATTTTATTTTATTTTATTTTATTTTATTTTATTTTATTNATTTAATTTAATTTAATTTAATTTAATTTAATTTAATTTAATTTTATTTTATTTTATTTTATGTTATTTTATTTTATTTTATTTTATTTCATTTTATTTTATTTTGTTTTATTTTATTTTATTTTATTTTATTTTATTTTATTTAGTTTTATTTTATTTTGTTGTATTTTATTTTAATAACACTCGGAACTCAAGATGTGGTCAGTTTATTAAAAACTAATTACGAATGCAATCAACCAAGCTCTTATCTAAGAAATATTAATGCATAATCTACTATTACTTTGAATTGCGATGCAAGTGCTTATGTAAGAAAAAACAGAAAATTTCGTTTAAAAGTCAGACGACTTGAGTTGCACGCCTCCTGAATAATAAATGCATAGTTAATTCTATTTAGTTTTAGTGATTTACTTTCAATATTTATATGCAACATACTTATGCAGTTGAAAAATGCATTTCTCTTTAACTTGCTATTTATGTACGTATGTATGTAAGTACGTAGGTATGTATGCAGTGTTGCAATAAATTCGTAACGCACCTCCCAATGAGCTAGAAGCTTGAAACATCAAACTTAGCTGAGAACCCGATGACCATGCAATACAGAAGATAAATTAATCCGATAGGTGGCGCAGGAGTCGCTCGGATTTTGTTCATATTCGGAATGGGTTCCTAAGACTTGATGTTTAGCCAGCTGTGGAAGCCCCTATCGCCCAGCCTTCACTGAGCCGATTATAGGCCCATCTGTCCAGGTGTAGTAAACAAGTTGTCAAAGATATTCTGAGGCCCACCCTCTCTAGGAGATGACCTCAAGGGAGTCCTGCCTGACTAAAATTTTTAGGAAGTAGTCCGAGGCGATTGAGAGAGAGGTCAGCTATTCACCGTCCATAATGAGTATATAGTAAATATTTACCCTTCTAATCAGTAATACACTTCTGTCTTAAAAACGCTGCAAAAATCCGGCAGCCTGAGGGACCTTGCGAGGTATCTCTTCTCGCCCTAAGCTAGACAAAGGGGTTGCACCAATTTCGCTTTGAGAGTACAGTCGTGGAGCGTGCAGCAAATAAGCCTAAGTTGTTCTCGACTCTGAGCTTGATCCGAAAAGCTCCGTCGATATTGGGAATAATGCCACTAATAACGTTTTTCTATGTACTTAAAAGCCTCATCAATAATTATAACAATTGTATGCTGGGCGGTTTCCATAGATCTACCTTTTATATAAGAATGCCGAGAGAGGCCCAATCGCTCTCGAGGAATTTAATTTTTATTCAATCAGTCTCTCAAGAGTCTTTAATAAGAATGAAAAGAGCTTTTTTTCTGCTCATAAGTTGTACTCTTATAAAAAGCAGAAAACTGAAAGAAATAGCTAAGCGTTTTAAAGTTTACACACAAAACGGATGATATGATTTAGGTTGAGTTAAGGTAAACTGAAAAACGGCTATAAATAGAGGGCCAAGGAGTTCTGTTTAACAAATCTTATAAATGGGTAAGAACTCATGAAAAATTTGTTTAAAAAAAAATCTACTTGTCACTTTTACACTATGGAGGATGACGGGTAGCCATAATGTTCATAAGCCATGAAAAATGGAAAACGCGTAAGTTAACATTTAAATAAATTGATTAACAGTGAGGTCAATGTACCTCAAACAGTTTTAATGTTATATACAAGGACCACACTGATTATAGCTTTTTACTGGGTTATAAGCATACGTGCATATGTACATTAGGATGCCTCATTCTTCTTGCGAAAAAATCGGGGTTTCCATCGGAGTTATATAATTCTTTATATTTAAAAACTTGCGCCAAAATATTTCGGAAAAATATTTAGCCTAAGCTAGATCGACTTAAAAATATATACTTCCAAAAATCGAGAGTTTTTATAGTTAAAATTAGTTTTTAAAAATACGAAATTTTTCCAAAAAATCAATCAGGTGTTAGAAAAGTTTTAGCTTTAAAGTCAGCAAAAGATGTTTAAAAATTTTACCAACGGAATCAAAGCAAACAGATTTTCAGCCCAGTTCATGTCAATTTTAATATTCTTCCGAAATATTGTGCTACAAGTCTAAAAATATAATAAATTTTATAATTCCGGTGGAAAATCCGCAACTTTTTTTGGTGAGGCATCTTAATGTCGTACATATGCAAAACAAAATTTAAACTTCTAAAACCAAGTGAAAA
>NW_016199451.1:0-2626 GCF_001687245.7 Rhagoletis zephyria | reverse complement strand
CACACTTCATGTGTTTGATTTGTTTCAAATTTTTGGGGTTGATGCATAATAATAAATATGAAATTTGAGCTTGATTAATAAATTTTTAAAACTATAGCACAAAAACAAAAACAAATCGATTTTATAGTTTTCCAAATATCTCGTGAACGGGGCGAGGAAAACATTTGAAAAAAATCACACAGACACACATCAAAATCATCATCACATCAATGATATATTAAAAAAAAAAAATTTTGAAAAATTTTTAACACAAAATTTTTGATAAAAAAAAGTAGTTTTTGAAAATATGCCATCTCAAAAAAAAAAAATGAAAAAAATCACAATGGTAGCAATGAGTATTGCGCAATATTTAAGTGACGTATTATGGGGTGCACTCTACAATAATTGGAGTTATGAATTTTTTTTACACCGAAGTTGAGTAAAATGAGTACATTACTAATTTAAAATTTTTTAAAATTATTATTAGAATTTTTTGAGTATGCAGTCTTGTAGCTCATTAACTTTTAGTATAATAAATAAAGTGCAAGTTTTAATGGAAGTTCATTATGGAAGAAAACGCGCAAAACCGTTTTAAACCAAAATTAAAAAAAAAAATTAGCGCTCAACTTCGGGGTAAAAAAAATTCTTAACTCAAATTATTGTAGAGTGCACCCCATAATACTATACTTAAATATTGCGCAATACTCAGAGCCACCATTGTGATTTTTTTTTTATTTTTTTTTTTGAGATGGCATATTTTCAAAAACAAATTTTTTTTATCAAAAAATTTGTATGTGAACAATTTAAAAAAAAAAAAAAAAATTTTTAATATTTCTTTTCATAGAGAATTTTGATGTGTGTCTGTGTGATTTTTTTCAAATTTTTTCCTCGCCCCGTTTTCGAGATATTTGGAAAACTACTAAATCGATTTGGTTTTGGATTTGTGCTAAAAAGTTTTTACAAAAGTATTAGTCAAGCTCAAATTTCATATGTCCGTTTTTGGTAATGGAATGCCCCATATATGAAAATAATATGTTTTGCAATACTTGATGGATATCGTTTTTTTCTACTTAACACAATAATTGCAAAGGTCCAAATAAAGATTTCCATTACTCAAGATAATTTTTTTTTGTATTAAAAAAGATATTCAAAAACAAAATTAGATAATTAATTTTGCGCCAATTTGTACAAATTCAATTTTTTTTGACGAAGGTAGGGTATGTCTTTTTACAGTCGGATTTTAAAGATTGATTTAGGACGTTTGACCTCAAGTCCCCTTTTCTATGTAGTACTTACCCATCATAGCTCAGTTCATATCCCGATAATGTACCACTCTAAAGGCAGTAAATTAAAGCTGGCCAAAATTGGTTAAAATTTTCCTAAGGAAGTATTTCAATTCGAAGCAATTTCGATTCGATCCTAGGTTAGGTAAATAAATATTCTTTCGAAATTATCTAGCAAAAATACCTTAGGACTCAGGGGTATACGGCGAACTTTTTTGTTTGCTTGTAATGCGGTACGGTCTAATGTGCATATTAATTCTGCTACTGAAGAAGAAAGAATATGGTGCTCCATTGTTGTGTTTATAGGAAAATTCTTTGATTGGCCTTAAGAAATACCTTCAGTTAACCTCACTGACTAAGGGATGGTGTCATTCAACTATGTACATATGTACATATATCCTTTGTTGCTATAAATGCTCGTTGGCTTTATACATACTTACGTACTTGTATATTAAAAATATGTATATATGGATATGTATATAACAGCTCCTTTGTTATCTCAGTGTCGCCCATGTTACGACTTATGTACATTCTTAAAATGCGCATACAGTGGCGCCCAACTAATAAGTACACATGTATTTTTTACAATATTTATAATAGGGATTTTTATTTAGAATTTTGTAGAATTTTTTTTATTATGCATTTTTTCCTATTAAAATTTTGTTGCAGTTTGAAAATTTTGAAAAATCCCGTTATTTTTTTTTTAATTTTTGTTGACGCTGTTGCGCATTTTCTTCCATATAAACAAAAAACTGCATATCCAAAAAGTTTAAAAAAATTCTGAATAAAAAGTTGAAAATGCTGATGAACTTTTTTGAAATTTGTTAAATATGTTAAATTTTCATGTTTACGGGTTTAAAAAAAAAGTTTATCTCGTAAAAAATATTGTAAAAAATAAATGTGTGTTATTTACATGAGCGCTACTGTAAGCGTGCACTTGCCGTTGTGCGACTTGTGCCAGTCAAGAGGAAATGCCAGTCAGTCAAAGATGTAAAAAATAAAAAAAATTACAGATAGCTGAAGGATATGCTAGTGTCATCAGGCGAGTGAGTACAAGTATTCGCCCGAGTATGACTGCAGGGCGCTTTTGTGGCAATAAAGGGGCAAAATGCAAAGTTTGCGCATTTTGCAGCTTCTCACGATGTCAAAGGCTAAACGCGCTTTTTTAACTTCATTTACATGCATATGTGGATGTGGATATGTAGTAGGCATTTACTTGACTAGTCTTATTATAAAATGCATTTTACAATGTCTTGTTGAGAATCGATTATTTGAAGGAAAATTTCTTTAGCGCAAGCATATGCAAATTTTCAGAGTACACATATAACGGGTGATTTTTTTGAGGTTAGGATTTTCATGCATTA
>NW_016199450.1:0-2626 GCF_001687245.7 Rhagoletis zephyria | reverse complement strand
TTCGGCATTTCACTACCATCCGCACAGCCAAGACAACTGAGCGCGACCAACAATGCTGAGGCAAAGAATTCGCCCAAGTAACGCATTATCGTCATAAATTTAATAGCCATAATTTTTGGTTTTTTTTCTGAATTTTAGCGAACTATGGTTGCAAGATATTAGCAAATTTAAATAGACTAAGATTTTGTTTTTACACTTTTTTTCAATTAATTGTTTAATTTGTTAGTTTTGTTTTTGAATTGAGCATTAAGTTTATTTAGACAATTTTTTAAAGTCAAAAATTCATTTTTTAACAGCAAAAGAAAAGCAAGAATTTATTTTTTAAATTTTTGTGCTATAGATAAAATGTTTCGCAACATTCTGTGTAATAAGTAGTTGAAAGTTGCCGTACAAAAGATATATATTTATTAGGCTTCGCGGCAATTCTGACAAACCATGGCTGGGCAGTACTAGCAGAACGGGTACAGTGAAGGTCTTTAGTTTTTAGTGAATATTCATAGGTAAGGTTGTCTTAGATTCAGCAGATTAATTCACTTGCCAAAAGTAGTTGATATCGCTAAAGGCTGTTGCCTTGTAAAGTTAAGTTTAAGCCTCCGTCAAGTCAACTGTGTCAGTAGTCATTTTGAAATAGATTTAGTTTTGGTCCATGGTATTCGGAAGTATTCAGGCGGCTCAAAATGTATTAACGACAGAATATATAAAGCACGAATTTTCGCCTTTGCTTAAGAACTAATGCTGAAAAACTGAACCGTAATGCTTAAGGCCTATAAATAATGCTTAAGGTCTAAAAGAACACACAGAGGCCATTAAGGTACATAGCGTTACGAGATAAACTACGACCACCTTAGGTTAGCTACGCACTGAGTATCAGAACCAATGTTGAAGAACATCGCAGTCCTTTTAGCAAATTGGGAACACCTTGGGAACACCTTGTTGTACTCTACCTTGGTGGGAGCTTCCAGGTTAGGCAGGAAGCCTGCTCCCAGTAGACTAATGCGCAGTCTGCTAAGGGCAGGACGCTTGCAGAGGTTATGCTCCTCCATTGCCTCGTCTTTCGCTTTGCATTTCCTGCTGATCTTATCATTGATCATAGCCAGTTTAAAGACCTGCGATGCCAGCAGACAATGACCTATTAGAATAAACACAAGTAGCATGGACCCGTTGGTACTCACGCCAGAAGGTTGGATATTCTACAATGAGAAAGACAGCGCTTTGTACGCCCTGACTTCCGAAATACTAGAGGGCATTGAGTGTGGAGAGACAGTGCTGTGTACCTTCCTTGACATATAGGGGTCGTTCGACAATGCATCCCACATAGGAGTTGATAGGCCACTTGAGAGACGCAATGTTAAGCAGATGAATGGCTAGGTTGTTACATACCAGGATCGCTGAAGACCACGTCGGTGGCATCATCATTCCATTACATACGACAAAAGGGTGCACGCAAGGACGGAGGATATGGACGAACTCCTGCAGATACTCACTCAAGTACCCTTTGCGACATCGTCCAAAGAGGAGTTACTAAACCTAGCAAAAAGGTGTTGTGCGGATGTAGGTTTGAATATCAATCGTTCTAAGACAGTATTGTCCCCTTCACCAAGAAAAGGCTCTTCAATCTTGAATGTGGGCTCTCTGACCTTGGATGTAGGCGAAATATCTAGGATTTATCCTTGCCTCGAAAATCCTGTGGAGGACGCATGTTGAGGCTGCGACAAGCTACAAAGTGGACTCTTCTTAATTTTGGGAGCGATGGCTTTGGTAAAGGTAAGGTTTTATCATCCAGGAAGAGGGACAATCTGGGCTCCCAGCTTCTTGTAGTTATGCCACGCAGGGATGACATGCATAGAGTAGTAATTTTCAAAAGAAAGGTTCAATATAGCAACGCGACCAGGCAGGGCATCTATCATGCAGAGACACGTCCAAGCGACTAACACTAAAGTATTATACAGACGGCTCTAAAACTCCTGGGAGTCTTTCAAACGGAAGTCTATGCCATCAGTTTGTGTGCTGAGATTAACCTTCGTAGGAAGTATCGAAGTGAGAGGATCCTAAGATCAAATTTTCAGTGGTACTGAAGTGTTTAGAGACGCTTAATGCTCGGGCTGAGAATAATACTAGCCAATTGCTATGGGCACCAGGGCACATAGAGTAGCCTCGACCCCGATAAGACGGAGCGCTCAGAAAGGAAAATGCCAAACTAAGGTAACTTCACTGGCTTAATACCACGGGATTTCGTCAATTCAAAAACCTACTAGGAGGGTACAATCTGAAAAGATAGAGGATACTCATGGGCCGCCCTTAGGAGAAACTAAGGATAATTACAGGTATTTTGACAGGCCATTGCAGGTTACGAGCGCAAGGAGCGATTCCATCCCTACCCCCGGGATCTATTCTGAAATGTATATAGTCTTTAGGAATGGCTGAGGTGTTGTGAAATAATAAGGGCAAAATATACCGCCTATCTATAGGCCTTCAATCGTTGTCGTCAAGCTAAACCAACGTTAGGCCCAGGAAAGAATAGCGTAAATGTTTTGGCGAAGCTTGAGATCGTAAAATTGAGAAAAAATACTATAAAGTATTAATAAATCATGTAAGTCATTGTAATAGTGTAATAGTCCCTTTAGCA
>NW_016199448.1:640-2626 GCF_001687245.7 Rhagoletis zephyria | reverse complement strand
TATATACATACATACATTTATGTATCTACTTTCACACCACAAACGTAAAAAAGAAAACAAGCGAAATTTTCTAGAAACCCCACAGTCTGTCTGTATTTGTAGGCAACAAATAGCCTCCAACTGCTTTGCTTATTTGGGGTTCTAACGCCTGGGCATATGCTACAATAATTTCAATGTTTTACAAGCTAAACACGTACGTAAGCCAGAAGCATGAAATTTATGCAAGCAAATGTGTTCGAAAGTAATCATTAGAGCAAAAGTAAAATAAAACAGCTAAAGCCATTGGCACCTACATACAAGCGTACTTGCAACAACACTCGAGGCCTAATGTAATAAGTTCATGTAGAAAAAGAAATACATAAATTTAGATATCATTGGCACGTAAGAGTATGTATGTGTATGCACATATATACACTCATGCATTTGCGTACACGTAGCCTTTATTGAAGGTCATTAAAATCGTATATTTCTTTCGTAGAAATGTATAAATTTGATATTAATGTATCCAAAACGAGCTTACCAGCACATTTTTCGCTCTCCACACATAATCAATCAGTCAAACGATATTTCACATTTACCTAATGTTGCTGTACTAACCAGGAATGTTTTCCAAATGATACTCAAATATCAGTTATGATCGGCGGTAAATGCATGAAAAGCTTTCATTGATATTCGTAAACGACTTGCTACGTACCCAAAAAGCAATGAAGCCTGGAAGCCTTTTCTGATCAATTGATGTGTGGGAAGGGCAAAAAAAAAATTGCGAATAATTTTGCGCTATTTACCCTCTTACCACACTGTTTTTTTTTTGTACTGCATGCNTGCTGTACTAACCAGGAATGTTTTCCAAATGATACTCAAATATCAGTTATAATCAGCGGTAAATGCATGAAAAGCTTTCATTGATATTCGTAAACGACTTGCTATGGCACCCAAACAGCAATGAAGCTTGGAAGCCTTTTCAGATCAATTGATGTGTGGGAAGGGCAAAAAAAAAATTGCGAATAATTTTGCGCTATTTACCCTCTTACCACACTGTTTTTTTTTGTACTGCATGTTATGCTTTGCCCGTTTTTAATTCACCATTAAAATTTAATAATTCAAAGGCGTTTAGTAGATTTATCACGTCATAAATTAAATTGATGCCTCTTTTGTTGGTACGCAATGAAGAAAATTGCACGTGGGTAGTGGTTAGGCAGTAAACAAATTGAGGCAGTAAACAAATGGAGGCAGTTTGTGAAACCGGTTGCTAGCATCAGGTATGTTTGCTAAGCTTCAATTGCAATTGGTGAATTATGACACCACAACGAGATATACTACCATATAGCGTGTATGAAGAAAATAACCATATGAAAGTCCTTAAGTAAAATTGGTATTCAAGGATATGTCTANTACGCAATGAAGAAAATTGCACGTGGGTAGTGGTTAGGCAGTAAACAAATGGAGGCAGTTTGTGAAACCGGTTGCTAGCATCAGGTATGTTTGCTAAGCTTCAATTGCTATTGGTGAATTATGACACCAGAACGAGATATACTACCATATAGCGTGTATGAAGAAAATAACCATATGAAAGTGCTTAAGTAAAATTGGTATTCAAGGATATGTCTCGAAGCTTCTACGTTCGGAGTACAAGCTTGCTGGTGATAATAAAGTAATCTATTTTTTTTTTTGTGTTATTCCATTTATTCCAAATTCCTTGACTTTGCATGAAATAGGCTAAAAATTTTGTGTCAAATCTCCACCCAGTACTCCCAATGATAATTTGGATTCGTGTATTTCATCTTTGGTTTAGTTTAGTTTACCGTTTAGGAGGAGATGTTGAACTTAATGCTGTCTACGGAAGATAGTAGTCATAAGTATATGACTGGATACTGTTCTATAGGATATCCATGTCAGCTGATTGCTAACGGGTGATTTTTTTGAGGTTAGGATTTTCATGCATTAGTATTTGACAGATCACGTGGGATTTCAGACATGGTGTCAAAG
>NW_016199448.1:0-383 GCF_001687245.7 Rhagoletis zephyria | reverse complement strand
CCAAATTCCTTGACTTTGCATGAAATAGGCTAAAAATTTTGTGTCAAATCTCCACCCAGTACTCCCAATGATAATTTGGATTCGTGTATTTCATCTTTGGTTTAGTTTAGTTTACCGTTTAGGAGGAGTTGTTGAACTTAATGCTGTCTACGGAAGATAGTAGTCATACGTTTATGACTGGATACTGTTCTATAGGATATCCATGTCAGCTGATTGCTAGATCCTCTTGCGGCAAACCACTCTCTACTTCGAGTACGATACGTGGAAAATTTACTAAATTTATCTGGACAATTCTAGCAACTGTATTTCAATTCACCACAGTCTTTCGAAAGATAAAAGTCTTTCGTAAGGAAATTGCCAATTCTGGCAACTATCTTGAAAGC
>NW_016199447.1:0-2626 GCF_001687245.7 Rhagoletis zephyria | reverse complement strand
GTGTAACTCGAAGTGACTTCAAGTAGCTTGTGGAACAAACCTATTATTTCTCAAGCATATGTCTGTATAACCGAGCTATTAATGGCCAGGCATACAAGTTCCCACTTTTACGTACGTCAAATTTTTTAAAATAATGACATTGTTCGTCGAGCAAAAAAATTGTACGAAATCGTACGAATTATCACGATTTTTGCCCAAATCGCGTTCGTGCAGACCAAAAAATTATCCAACACTCAAAAATTATGAGAGCAAAGTGACAGTTCTCTTGGAGAGAAGTTGCAAATTCTTGCTGGAAAAAATTTTGCCAGCAATAATTTGCAAACACGAAAAACATGTGGTTGTGGCGCATAGTTGCATTTTTGTCTACAATAATTTAAATAAATTAGTTCGTTAAATTTTACAATTTATAAACACGAGCGATTTTTTTTATGAAAAAAGGAGGTAAATAATTGTTGATATAATTAATTTAGTTAATTCCAATGATTTGAACTTAACTCGCCTGAATAGAAATTGTATTCGCAATCGGAATGCAATTGCAACCGGAGTCGATTTAAGAAACCCGACAGCTAGTACGATGAGGAAATTGAAATGTGTGTTAAAGAAAGTCAGAACAACAAGAAACATACATGTACATATATCCTGTTTTTGCCCATCCGAAAGAATTTTAAAAATTCTATAAACATTTCTTATGTTTGAAATGCAACCGTGGACACCAGGTGGCAGGGAAACTTGCAAATTCCTGCAAATTTGCGTTCGTGCAGAAATTTGCAAGTTTCTCAACATGAGATAGAATTTGAGAGAATTTTTTCTTACTCTCTGATATTTTGAGTGTTGGATAATTCTTGCTGGATTTTCTACGAACAAACCTATTATAACTAGCTACAAAAGAGTTCGAGCTAGTTGTCACTTCTACAAAAAAAAAAAACAAAAAAATGGTTAAAACAGTTCCATAAAGCATTTCTTTCATTTAAATACGTGGTTTCCTTTATAAGGTATTATTTTCTGTCCATATGTATATGTGCATATAAGATGCGAATGCAGCTATAATTCTTTGAAGTACTATTGAAGTAATTCTTAAAATTAGTATACGTACATACATACATATGTATGTATTTATGCTGATGCATTTCCATGGAGAAAATGTCAACAGGTGAAGTAATAAAACGCTTTCTCGCTTTATTTTCCTGGCATTCGGCTTTCTTATACACATTTTTAAAGGCAAATTTTCAAATAAGATAGTGTCAAATCTTCATCTCGCTCTTATTACTACACCTGGTATAATTTCATCCTGATGCTTTTCAATTGATGCTGATTTGTAGCAAACATAGCACTCGCACCGCAAAGGGTTATTTGTTTGTTTACAGTTTTTTGACATTATAACTAGCTACAAAAGAGTTTGAACTAGTTGTCACTTCTACCTTATTAAAAGTGTTCTTACACCATGATGCAAAAAAGGTGATGTACATAGACAGCTTCTCGCTCTAAATCCGCCATGTTGACTGCCTTAGAAAAACCGTGTGATCTCTTTTCTCATTTTGAGAGGGATTTTGCTGAATAGTAGTATAAAGTTGACGAAATACTGAGTAGGCAACACTGCTTCATTGTTCGAAGTAAGTGGCCAGACATTTTATGCTTATAATAAAATTACTATATTGAAAAATTAGCTAAAATGCGCACAAAACAATCACAAAATACCTAATGCTTAAATACTTCATATCAGCGTTTGCACTGATTCGTCTTACCGCACTTTAAGTTATAGTACCAGGTTGACCGAGCTTTGCCCCCGTACTTTTTAAATTTTTCAAGATCTGGATATTTTTTTATTTCAATATCTATTAAGTAAATTTCTTACTCTAAAATTTAGGTGGCAACCCTATTCCGAAATAAGCTGGAATGATTGGTACATACCTAGAGCGTATATGTACTGTGTATGTATAAAAAAATGCTGATTGAAATTAACAAAATAAAAATGTGTATTACATAGAAGCGTGGCAATCCTGANGAATCCTGAAAAAAAATATTTTCTGACCATAGTTCTCAACAACAGCTTTCATTTGATTTCCATATTGCGATGTTTTAGATAAATTGCGTGGAATCGAAAATATGTGGCATTCTTACACTATTATTCCAAGGGATAACATTTTGTATATAGAGAAAGCTTTGTTTAAGAACCTTCTTTTGGTACCCATGAATAGTAATATTTTACCTTTTTTCTAAACAAAAAATTAAATATGCGATTAAAAATAGGTGGCAACCCTATTAAAAATATTTTTGAATTAGGGATCTTTAAAATACCTTCCATTTGGTACCCATATTATGATGTTCTAATTAATTTGTAACTAATTCCGAAAAGGTGAAAACCTTATACGAGTCTTCTCGGAGATATTGCCTATTCAGATAACCTAAAAATTCAAAATATTATCTGTGTACAAAATTTCAGCAAAATCGTTGGAGCCGTTTCCGAGAACGAGAGTGGTTCAGAAAAAATTTTTTTTTGGAAATTCATAAACGCTACCGCAAATTATTGTTATTTGTGATAAAAATAAAGAGACACGTATTTTTTTATTTGGAAAAAAAGTTTCTTAGAGGTCGCGCTGGTCGGTTTTTTATAAAAACGCTGACGTTC
>NW_016199446.1:0-2626 GCF_001687245.7 Rhagoletis zephyria | reverse complement strand
AAGACATTAAGAAACTAGAAATGCTGTAGAATGAAGGTCAATGCTGAAAGGCAAAGCAGTCAGCATAAGAATAAAACGCCACATCATATGCCGGCCCACTGGAAAGTATTCTTATGGCTGGCTTTTTGCATAGAAAAACATCTAATACCTAAAAACCAACACCATTCTTCTTTTACGGTCGGGCAGCTTTGAAAGTGATTTCAAGAAAACGTCGTGTGTTTCTTCATTCCGTCCGGCAATGACATTGATGACCTAACTGTCTCTCCGATCTGGCTCGTTTCTTCACCGCAACCATCTTTACCGCATGCAAGAAAGAGTCAAGCTGTAGTTGAGAACTCACCCCTCATCGATGGCATATTTTGTCCGATGGTGAACCGCCATAAAATTCAAAGGATTGCTTTAGACAGCCTACCCTCTTTCTCTGCACGCACGCCCACATTTGCTAAATAAGCGCAGAGCCGCCATCTGTAACACAACGACAGGCAACTAACGATACTTACCGACAGAGCGTCACCAACTTTACCAAATCTTGAGCAGTCAACAGAGTTCAAGCGCCACCTATCGCAGAGGTAGAACTTCAGATGCGCGGGATATCCGCGTTAGTTAGTACGAGGTGTAACAGATGAAGAGAAACTGTGACCTGAAAGATCTTTTGTATCTCTTAGCCTAAGCAAATATGCCCAAGATAATTTCGGCTTCCCTACAAAGGGTTACACCATTAAATCATCAAAATTAATGAATTTTTTCTGGCCAAATCCGGAGAGAAACGTATAATATGTTTGGAAGTTTCATCGCAGTCGGCTCCTAGCCAGAAAGTAGCCTGATGCCAATTTTATTTACTAAAATAATACCATTTCCATTTGAAATGTTAGCCGAAGAGCTTAGGCCGTCTATGGCCCCCACCACTCCCCAGTACTTACTGCGTTCGGAGTACGCCCACTTAGTAATTATGACAAGTCCGCGACCTCATTGCCTTTGATTCCACAATGGCCTTTTTTGGTCAGCTCCAAAAATACCGGGCAATCCCGGTCCATCGGGGATTTTCACTTGTAACTTTCTAACAAAGCATATCTCTTTAGCGATGGAATCAGAAGTTACGCATATTTCCAACTATGGTATTTTCCCAAGAATACATACATCAAGCTTGTGTGTGTAGTAGCAGTCGTTAGATAGTCAAATTTGCAGCTCCCTCGTGGCTGATATGTATTTCTTGAATAAAAATATGGAGGGCAGTCCATCCTAGAAATGACTCTAGAGCCACAGTGCAGCATGTTCTTATTGATTCCATGACGGAGAGATACGCTAATATTTATGTTTAGGCGTAGTGTGGCAGTTTTTTTGCAGTGTCTTCTGCCACCACGCTACGGATGCATAGGACACAATCGGACGGACGATCATACAGTAGAGCCACACTATCAGCCTTGAGCTCCTCAGTTCCCACGTTCTTCCAAAAAGCCTTCTGCAGGACCATATTGTCGATGTTACTCTAACACAATTATGATCTGTTTAAGGTAACAGGTTATCTCAGACGTACATATATCTCGCAGTTCATTAGGAGGTATCTATCCTTCCGAGACATAAGCCACTCATGCATTTGGATAGGCGCATTTGGTCAGCCTTTCAGAGTTAGTGGCACTGGAAATAAATGATCTGCTTACATTTATCCTTAAAAAGATACGAAGGGGAGTTAGCCCAACGATCAGCTAAGTATTTCAATATATTTAATCCATTCTCATCGCACTTTGTAGTTGTTTATGCATAATTAGATATATTTTGCTCAATGGAAAGCCACAAGAGGTGGGTTATAGAGCATTATTAGGGAACTATAACCTTCCATACCATTTTGTTTGGTTTTTGAGTCAATAGCCCGTAGTTATGATAAAAATAAAGTCGATTCAAAAGTTAAAAGTTATGTCAAAAAGCTACATTTAAGTCGAAGTTATATTGCCTATAACTACGGGGCTATAAGTTTGTGCAACAGATTTAACAAAATAATCAATATTTTTTTTTTATTTTTTCCAATACGACAAATTTGAAGCCCGCACGCAAGTGTATGCCTGAATAACACTTTCGAGTTGAAATGCAAATATTTACAACGATTTGCACGCACTTACTTCTGCACGCATAAGTAGAAGTGCAAATTAACAAGTTTTCCTAGCCACTTGACTCTGCCAAAGTAAAAAGAAGACGAAAAATTCAATTGGTGGTGGCAAGCAACTGGTTCCCCTTTTCACGCTCCCTTCTCAGACGCCCTTTTTGTTAATCGTCGAAGCCTAACATTTTGCATAGGTAATTCATCAATGCAGCCGTGCGGATATGCAAATTACAAATGAGCTAAACACATTTTCACGTGCTTATTGTTGTTGTTAGTTGCTTGCGTACAAACAGCTAAACTCCTATGCTAGTCTGTATGCACTCTTGCTGTTTGTTTTTAGTGCGCTTATTGGTTTAAAATGCCAGATTGTGTATGTATATGTACATTAGGGTCGATCGACAAAAAAAGTTTTTCCAGTCCACAGCTAGGATTAAAGATATTTTAAAGGCGATCGCAAAAAAAATTTTTAATTTTTTGCCACACCCCCCCGATGGGCTATTTACTTTTTTTGACACTACGTCGCCATTTTAA
>NW_016199445.1:0-2626 GCF_001687245.7 Rhagoletis zephyria | reverse complement strand
ATTTGAAAACAGACACAAGCAAATGACAAATGTCAAAACACACACACACTGAACTCAAACGGAGTGCAAAGATTTTTCACCTCACTTTTGCTTTTCAAGCAAAAGTTTTTGTTTTGTTGCCGTCGGGCGCCCGGCATGTCACCATTTATTATTATGGTGCTGCAAGCAAAAGCTGGGGCTGCACCCAAATTTATTGTCACAAAGAGAGAAGAGAGCGTCGCTTTTTAAAATGCTCATTTAGTGGCAGACACAAACTCAAACTCAAACACACACACATAGTGGACAGGAAATTAGGGCATTCCAGGGCACACAATGCGCCTGTGCACTCGTTGATTGTAGAGTCAAGCTCTACTTTACAAAAATGTGTGCTCAAATGCATTTTAAAAATTTTTTACAGCACTTTAATGCACTGCATGCACAACTGTTTACTGTTGAAACTGCCTGGTAAAAGCATTGCTAAATTAAACTTTAATTTAGTAAAGGTGAATTTTGAGTAGTGATGAGTGGAATCACTCTTTTTAATTTACTAGTTTTTTTGGGTGTTCTTTAATAGTAAAATTCCTCTTTTAGATGACTAAGAAAATCACGATTTAATTTATTAAACTTCTTTTCTGCGCTTTTTGCATTTGTTTGTCGTAATCGTACCGATAAACATTCACAAACTCTAAACAAATTATTATTTTGCTTCAACTGTCGTTAGTGCCTCAACATCAACAACAACAACTATCGCAACAAAGAAAATTCCTACTAATGTCTTCCTGTCTACAACAACAAAAACAGTAAAATGCAAAATTTTCATATTAATCTTCCCGGGAGGTGGTTGTCAAGGCAAACAAAGAAAAAATTTAGCAAAAAAAATAAATTTCTGCATGTGTGAGAAAAGCTGATAAGAAAAAAAAGGGAAAAAAGAGAAGGAAATAAGAAAACGGTCGACAAATAGTCAAACATTCTTCAACGCCGACTTTTTTGAGTTTAAAATATTTTAAGGTATAAAATAAAATTCCGAAAACAAAAAAACATCAAAACCAATTTGTGCGGCAAGTTTGGCAGAAAAAATTTAAATTAAAGCATGCATGCAAATGTGTGAAAGTTGAAAGAAAAAACAACAATCAGCCTGTGCTGACTGCAAAAATAGAGAGAGAGAGAAAGAGAGAAAAACTAGAAAAAGGTGCACCGATTTGCAGCAAATGATGCGCCTGCAGAAAAAACAAAAAACAATGCTGTTCAGTGAAGCAATTTTGACTGCAAACAGACATGTTTGCTGATTATAAGGTCATTTGCGAGAAGAAGAAGAAGAAGAAGAAGGTACAGGCTGATGCTATTTTTACGTGTCTGCTAATGTGTAACGGGCAAAAGCTCAGCTCAAATGCCATCTCTCAGCCGTAAATGGCGGCACACAAGTAGTGAGAAGTAGTTGTGTAACACAGTAGTTGTAGCAGTAGTCCAAACCTAGCCATAAAGTCAGCACTACCACCACTCAATTAGGCGCTCATTTACATATTGAAATTGCTCTAATGGGATGAGAGAGAGAGATGAACACGATTGACTGCTGCTGCTGCTGCTGTAGCTAATGTTATTTGGAAGAAGAAGAAGTAGATGAGCAGAAATCTACTGCAACTTCTCTTGATGATGAGGAAACAAAGGCAAAAGGAGAGAGGAGAGTACTGAGGATGCCACACTGAGAAGAGACTGAAGTGACACCAACACTACTCAACACAATAGTTTGAGAAAGTGCCAGAATAAGCTCTAGTGCTCCAGTTCCTACTAATACTATTTTAGTTCTCACTAACTCCTCTTCCACCCACTGGTCAGTCAACTGGCAGCAGCAGTTTGCCTTGAGTAAACAACAACAATAGCAGTTGGAGAAATTCACGGTTCAAGTAAATCAGCAGCAGCAGCAGTTTTTCTAGCTCCAGTACATTTTCTAGCTTCACACTTTCCAACACGACTCCAAAGCAAAACACATCCCTTTTCTCTTAGCATTTCATTTTCTTCTTCTTCCTCCTCTTCGCAACAACCTAATGGACAATTAATGAATTGCCATGAACACATTGTGCACACCACGAGCACTCATCAGCATATGCTGCTGCAATGTTGGAAGTGGTGGTAAAAGTGAGAACAAGAGCACGTAGTCGCACGTAATCAGCACCCGATTATGATCTCATTAGACGGCAACGGCGGAGGAGATGCTCTTGCACTTGCCACTACTGTTGTTGCTCGGTACAATGAGGGCACTGGGTAAGTGTATCTGTGTTATGTTTTCTTCCTTACTGTACAAGTGCAGTGGTGGTGGTAATTGAGGCAGAGGCAATTTACGACATTACTGCGTAAACATACACTGCGTAAAACGAAAACGAGAAGATGAAGATGAGGCGCGCAAAAGAGCAAAAAGTTTAAGGACGGCCAAGTCATTACGATTGGGCGACGAAGAAGAGGTGGCCGAAAATGAATGAGACAAACAGTGTGGGCAGTGTGGTCAGTGGCAGAAGAAATGAGAATGCGTCTTTCATTTGGTGGATGCTCTCTTTCACTGGAAAAACCAAAGTGGACAAAGTAGTTCTGCAAGTAGTGTTCTCTGTGTTGTGTGTTTCCCATGTGTGGTGACAGACGGGAAAACTTTTCTTGA
>NW_016199444.1:0-2626 GCF_001687245.7 Rhagoletis zephyria | reverse complement strand
AAAAAAATTTATTTTAACCTCATTTATAAATAAATAGGCAAACATTTTTTTGTACATCCCTTTTCCAGCGTAACTTTACTTTTAGTTTAGTTGATACTTAACTTAACTTACGTAAGAAATCGTCAATGATTGCTCAACACGTCAAAATATATTTGGTTTTTATATTTTCCTTTTCAGCTGATTGTCACATTGCGCCTATAAGCCACATCTGAAAATGCCTGAGCAAAAATATGTTGCGTTGGCCAATATATTAGGTTGCGTTACGTAAACTAAGCGTAGACTAACTGAGCCTTAAGGTACAGAGAACTAGATTATTTGGTCTCTAAACTGTCAAATATTGTTAGTTTTTTCACAAAAATTCTTTATTTGCAAAATGTGTTTGCATGTGAATCTTCAATAAAGGCGATTGAAAAGCAGCCTTTCTAACGTTTACTTAACATAGGAGCACAAACACTGGTTATTGGGCCCTGAAAAGTATGTCTTAATGCTTCTGGAATGAAACTTTTATATACTTCACATCCAAGGTACATTCAAACCAGGTTGAAGCCTATTTGACGTCAAACTTTCAAAAGTCAAAATTTTTGGGAGATTAAAAATGAGAATGAGCGTGTGAAATGAAAAAGCCAAAATTACATTTCACTGGCTGANTACATTCAAATCAGGTTGAAGCCTATTTGACGTCAAACTTTCAAAAGTCAAAATTTTTGGGAGATTAAAAATGAGAATGAGCGTGTGAAATGAAAAAGCCAAAATTACATTTCACTGGCTGACGTTTTTAAATAAATTTGAAGTTTATTTTAATTTATTTATTTTAACGTTTATTACTTTTTGCAGTGTTGTTGGAGGGTCTTGCCGGCAGTTGAAAAAATGAGTGGTATGTGCATAATATGCAGTACCACGTAAATAATTAATACCCATAACATATTGGTATACACCGCACAATTACATTTACATGTACATTTACGAACATTCAAAATGAAACGACATGACATTTCCAAGAGTAACGAAATGTAGGAAATAAAACAAGTTGNAAAAAAATGAGTGGTATGTGCATAATATGCAGTACCACGTAAATAATTATTACCCATAAAATATTGGTATACACCGCACAATTACATTTACATGCACATTTACGAACATTCAAAATGAAACGACATGACATTTCCAAGAGTAACGAAATGTAGGAAATAAAACAAGTTGAAGTTTAAAAGTTTGGTTCTCATGAGAGTAACGTCAAAATAGCTTCTAGCTATTCTCATGTACCTTGTTTCACATCGACCACTACTGTCACTTAGGATTATAATTCTTTCATTCTGGTAGTAGTCTGATGCGTAGACCTCCTCTCAAACTAAATGGCCGCTTCATTGCCTTCTATATTGCTTTTTATAAAAAAGAACCAAAACCAATGTTTAGAGCCTGAGCTCACGGCATGGCTCCCGAGCTGGCGGTGTATTGGCAAAGCTGTTCAAAGGCGGTGACGAATAGCTGCTAGCTCTAGATGGTCTGATAAGTATACACCCGAAGATTGGTACTTAGGTTTGCTTTACTAGTCCGTAAGACGATGAACCTCTAATGCCATTATNTACCCGAAGATTGGTAATTAGGTTTGCTTTACTAGTCCGTAAGACGATGAACCTCTAATGCCATTATTATACAAAAGAGAGCGATTCTTGCCAATTTATCCTTTATTCTCTTGCCAAAGTTTAAAGCTTAGTTTCTTCTCTGACAACCGCTTTCATAAAAACAATTTTNTTATACAAAAGAGAGCGATTCTTGCCAATTTATCCTTTATTCTCTTGCCAAAGTTTAAAGCTTAGTTTCTTCTCTGACAACCGCTTTCATAAAAACAATTTTCCGTTCTTTTAAAAATCTGCCCTTCAGTTTAGAAAAGCACACAACTGTTTTTTAAGACACTAGAAACGGAGCAGACGACGTTTATGAAATTTAGCGGACATTAGCGGCGTTCCTTACGAATATTCAAATTGAAAAAAAAAACTCACAAAGTCCCCTGGCATTGATTTGGCTGCTGCTTTAGGGACCTTCTGTAACTTTTAACCTCAATCTGCCTGTATAATTGTCCGACCAAAAGAAAGTAGGAAAAAAACATTCCAAGGTCAACCATACAACCGCGCGCACGGGTATTTTCGGTATATTCTTGAGCAAGTAACTTAGTATTTTAATATTTTAAAGCCCATAAGTTATAAGAATGAACCCAAAATTTTGTAATTGTATCTCGAAACGAAATTTTATTATTTTCCTAAAAATAAAAGGCGAAGAAATTTTCTCGCGTTGCTACTGCCCGTTAAGCAAAACGCTACCTAAAGGTGAAAAGGTGGCAAGTTCACTTCTTTATTTAATTTAGTTTTTGATGCAGAATGACAGATAATGCGGAACTACATCTATTTTTTGTCTCTCCTGAACAATTAAAAAAAAATAGACTTGTCACCTTTTCAGCTTTAGGTAAAGAAAAATTTAGTTCTCAAAAAATGCGTTTGGAGTGTAGATAATTTTGAAAAGCTAACTATTTGAGAAAGCGGCCCTACTTTTTTTATCAAATAGCTACTGATATACTTACTTTTATGAAGGGTTTCATTTATTTTATATGTACGTAAACACTTTTATTATT
>NW_016199442.1:0-2626 GCF_001687245.7 Rhagoletis zephyria | reverse complement strand
AAAATACTCTATCGACTGTGAAATTAATCGATGTAGTGTAACAAATTTGGCCGAAAGCTATGTATTTGAAATATTCAAAGGTTCGCACAGTGGAGCCAAACTGATATTTACTGTTCAAAATAGTACAGAGCCTTAATTTTTTATGCGATTTGATACATTTTTTTTTTAATAAAAGCTAATAAAATTAACATGAGATTTGTAGAGCGCAACTTAAGAAATTCTTTTTTGTGCATATTAATGTTTTTTAGTGCAAAGTGCAGAAAAAGTTAAAATTAACAAAAAGGTTTCATCAAAGAAAATTTTTTTTCTGGAAATTTTGGGAAAAATTTTTAGTTTGCATTTTTATAGTTAAATTTTAAATACAAGTATCAAAAGGTTTCGAATTCTGTTGATTTTAATTATTTTTTTTAAGTGTGCCCGAAAGATCACAAAAGAAAAAATTATTAAACATCAACGCGAGTATCTAGCCACTTGAAGCATGCACTAAAATTTAACGAGCCATATAACTGCATACCTACAATTTTTTTAAAAACTCAGAATTTTGTTTTTTAATTATGTAGATTTTTTTTAATTTTTTAATTTAATTTTAAATTTTAAACTCATACTCAATGCAGAATCGGTTTTTGTTCAAAGCTGCTACTTTCTCTAGACTACACAAATATCTTCTAAATTTTATTAGCTTTCATAAAAAAAACTCAAATCGGTGCCAAACTGAACACTCTGGACTATTTTGAACAGTAAATTCCACTTAGGTACCACTGTGCTACAGTTAAATGCTTAATATTATTAATGAACTAATTGTGCCACAGGAACTCTATGGGTAGGCGCCTGCATTGTCAGTAGTCAATATGGATATTTAAGTCTGACAAAAAAGAGATCAGTCAATTGTTGCTGCGTAACCGCAAATGACGGTCATATTCAAGCAAAGTCACAAATCGATTACTGTTATGTGCACATAAATAATAATTTAGTAACGAGAAGTTCACAAAATGTCATACCAATTGACAAAAGAAATATGTAATTGTGAGTTGGGGGCAGTGCGGTAGACTTGCGCTCAAGTCAGTGTCATTTTGCGGCACCTGCGGCTATGTCACGGCATTTTTTTTTTTGTTTATTAATTTTGAGGTTTGCTTTCAAATTCATATCTGCCGTTGCCACAATTGAAAATGCTACGGTATGACATACAGAATTTTTGCAAACACTTAACCTTTTTTTTAAATGAGAGCGCATGAATACTTTAGCTAACAAATTCGCTGTGTATGAAGGGTGTAAATTGCAAAAAAAAAACCAATGCTTTGAAATAAATACTCAGAAGAAACCGTCAAGTGTCAAACGCTTTTGGGCTACTGCGCACCTGCGCACAAAAAAAAAACAACGCGAAATAATAAACCTTTTGCTTTGACAAAAACTTGTCACCTTCTTTTTTTGTTTGTTTAAAAAATAAATAATGCTGAAATATCATTTTATGCACTTGGCAGCTTACGCAAATTATTTGGATTTTGCTCTATATTTTAACTGAATTTTAGAGCTTTAGTTCTCATAAAAACTTATGGAAAGTGACATCAAATACATAATTTGTTTATTATATATTTTTGTTTTTAGTAGATTTGCAATAACAAGTGCCATTTATTTTAGGTGTTGCACAAATATGTATGTAAATTAGACGTAATTGAGTGGACTGCATAACTTTATGGCAGACTGTAAAAGTTTAACGCCATCTAATTATAAACTACTTTAAAAGTGTTAAGGTTTAACTAGTCATCGGCCGAAATGATTTTAAAAGTACAGTTTTGCTTTTTTTGTGTTAAAAATAACTTGGATGTACATACATTAAAGTTAACGTAAGTCGTGTAATAAAGTTAACTTTTATAACAAATTGGATTGTTTATTGCACTCATATACAGTTTTATGATTGAAGACGGGTATTACTCATTCTCATTTACATATGTACATATGTATGTTTGTAAGGCGGACGGACACTCGCATCACAGCGCTGCCGTAAAATTGTAATGCACAAAGCAGTGCAGGTGTGTGCGTATGCATGTTTATATATAGATATGTACATACATGACTGAAAATTTGAAAGAAATCCTTAAGTCGAGTTCGGCCTGTTTTACTGAAAAGAATTTTAAACCGTTGGGTTCCTATCGGGATCCCGGAATTTTTACTTCAAACTTCAGAAAATATCGGTTTGCTCATACTGGAAAAACANTTAACGTAAGTCGTGTAATAAAGTTAACTTTTATAACAAATTGGATTGTTTATTGCACTCATATACAGTTTTATGATTGAAGACGGGTATTACTCATTCTCATTTACATATGTACATATGTATGTTTGTAAGGCCGACGGACACTCGCATCACAGCGCTGCCGTAAATTTGTAGTGCACAAAGCAGTGCAGGTGTGTGCGTATGCATGTTTATACATGGATATATATATGACTGAATATTTGAAAGAAATCCTTAAGTCGAGTTCGGCCTGTTTTACTGAAAAGAATTTTAAACCGTTGGGTTCCTATCTGGATCCCGGAATTTCAAACTTCAGAAAATATCGGTTTGCTCATACTGGAAAAACTGGAGGAGTGTGTACCAATAAAGATTCAATGACTGATTTTCTATTATCAG
>NW_016199441.1:0-2626 GCF_001687245.7 Rhagoletis zephyria | reverse complement strand
CGAAAATGCCAAGCGATCGATCAAGTCACGATTCATCAATTTGAAGCATGTGAAAGGAGAAGAAAAGCATCGATTGGCGTGAAAAAATGGCGAGTAAAAGTGGACAAAAAAGTGTTTAGAGGTTTAGAGCAAGAGAGTGAAACGAACTTGAGAACAAATTACTGGACAAATTATTATTATAGTGGGGGTTAGAGTGGGAGTGAGAGAGTGAGTGAGTAAAGTTAGAAAAGATGAGTACGAAAAGCGACTACCAGAGATCGTGCTGTCTGCTGATTTCAATTGCAAGGAAAGTAGCAGCAAAGTAGGCTCAGTAATTGACTTTTTAAGCGGTACTCAATCTTAAAACGGAAAGCAGAGTACAGGAGCCCTGGAATCATTAATTTTAAGATGGCGTGCTGAGAGTGAAAGGCGGACNGACTTTTTAAGCGGTACTCAATCTTAAAACGGAAAGCAGAGTACAGGAGCCCTGGAATCATTAATTTTAAGATGGCGTGCTGAGAGTGAAAGGCGGACAGCGTCAACAAAATAAAGTGAAAAATTGCATGCAGTTCGGTTTTTGGTTCGGACAGCAAATTTTTTTCTATCAAACTGGAGCTCGAGGGTTTAAACAGAAGAAAGAGGAGGACAAAAGAATTAAAAAACTGCCGATTATAGGTGAAGATGAAATTGACGTGAAATGTAGACCTTGCTTTTTTGGCTGTCTGTTGCAGTCGCTCTCTGAGTGATTTATAAAACTCTTACAGGAAGAAGTGTCAACTCAAGCGGAAGGATGGACAAGTTTAAAAGTTAAAATTAGTGAAAAATAAATCAATTAGTTTGGAGGTTTTATAGTCTTTTTACTTGTTTGTCCCATTTTTTCTTTTAAAAATAAATTTAAACTTTTGTGTTATCGTAGGCTCGTTTGCTCAAAAATGAAGGAAAGTCTTTTGAAATGTCAATATTGACTTTAACCAGTGCAACCTAAAACATTGTTAAGATGCTTTTCTTGTTCCTTAATTAATTAATGGTTTCTTAGTAAAAACTTTATTTTAAAATATAAAAAATGTCAACTACAGTTGCAAAATGAAAGAAGAAATATGTTAGAAAATCTACAAATGTATAAAAAATTAAAAATAGTAAAACTGTTCATTTTGGTTGTTTGAAAATAGAAAATAAAACCTAATCCGAGTGCTTCGTTGACTGATGCTGCTCAAGTGGTTCCACTCGGTTGTGTCGCCGGTCTAAGACGTGGCGTCCAAATAATCCAGGCCACTGAAGAGCTGACTGAATACTACTTGTAAATACAAAAAAGAATGTATCTATTAAAATGGTAAAATTTGATTTGATAAAAAAATTTGCAATGATATGAAGAGTACTTGACAAACCAAAGAGCTACTTTGGAAATATTGCCAAATTGCANTTCGTTGACTGATGCTGCTCAAGTGGTTCCACTCGGTTGTGTCGCCGGTCTAAGACGTGGCGTCCAAATAATCCAGGCCACTGAAGAGCTGACTGAATACTACTTGTAAATACAAAAAAGAATGTATCTATTAAAATGGCAAAATTTGATTTGATAAAAAAAATTTGCAATGATATGAAGAGTACTTGACAAACCAAAGAGCCACTTTGGAAATATTGCCAAATTGCAAAAAATGAGGGAATGTTGTGTAACTTATAAAGGCAAAAAACTGCTTTGGCAATTTAAAGACAAAAGCTGCTGTTGCAGAATGGAATGGCGTCCTCCTCAAAACTGATCCAAATGATCTGATGGAAAAAATAGCCTGCATCTGCTGATGAGAGTTGTATAAGGGCAAAAATGTAAGCGGCAGAGTGTGAAAGAGCAAAACCTTTCATCAGCTAAATCGGCAATATAAGATTGTGTGTGTGTTTGTGAGTGTGAAAATTAAAGTGTGTTTGTGTGATGTGAGTTGACTTGACTATGACGTTCAGGGCTCTAAAAGATAGCAGCCAAAGCTGAGAGCGTAATGCGATCACGTCGTGCAAATCTCCTCTCTTCTCACGGGCAAATCCTTTAAAAGCAAACTGCGCTTTGGGAAAAAGGAGAAAGGGCAGATTTGGAGGGAAGGGAAAAGAGGGCAAAGAAAGGAGCAAGGGAGTAAGGGGGAAGGGTAAGTTCAAGGCTCACAATTCCGTTTTCTGGTAAGCCTTGTGAAAGAGGGGATGGCTGCCGAAACCGCCACCACCAGTTCGACCGCCGTAGTTGCCTGAACTGCCGGCGCCGTAGTTGGCTGCGTACCCGGTCTCTTTGCGATTGGCGTAGATGTTCAGCCCTGGGATGATGTGCACCCTTAGTCCGTGCGATTCATTGGCCACCGTTCTTCGCATGGCATTGCCCTTCCGAGCAAAGGTGACGTGTGACTTGCAGCAGCAGTAGTAGAAAAGCTTGTTGAAGGCCTCTCTGAAGTCTCGATTCGTGGCTGCGTACAGGTATGAAAAGCACACTGAATTGGACAGGGCCACTGACCAGGCAGTGTCCAAGTAGTGCTGAGGAAGAGGGTTCAAAGGGTCTACTACCATCAACACGACCTAAAATAGTAAAAATGAGTAAGATAAAAAAATGATAAAGACACTGACCAGAGGCATCCACATGCAAAAGGAGACAAAGTAGACGATGCAGTTGGGTTTT
>NW_016199440.1:0-2627 GCF_001687245.7 Rhagoletis zephyria | reverse complement strand
GCTGGCAAACCGATTCAAAGAAAAAAGCAAGCAGAAGAAATTTTTTTTTAAATAAATTGAAACAGGATAAGTAGTAGAAGCAAGTGAATAAATTAGGATTTCGAGCAGCGACTATGAAATTAAAAACTTGTTGAAAACGAAAAAAGGAAGAAAGCAAAAGAAAATTACAAAAAAAAACTTGATATATTTATGTGCTGTAGGAAGACAAGTATGCAACCAAAATCATTTGCATACAAATAGGAGTCTGCGGAAAATGAGAGTCTAGCAACACTTTCGAAGTGAAAGCAGCCGCCACAAAACTCTACGGCCATGCGGCGCGAAACTAATTGTCCGCGCTCGTGGCAAGCAGCGTAGAAAAACTGCAGTCGGCAGCAGCTATATTTATTATCAAGTGTTGACATACATACACATGTACGTACATACATACGTATGCTTGTATTCAAGTAACGCGCTTACGCATAATTCATAGCTGTACAAAGAAAAAGGCTGCGACAGAGGGAATAGTCTTAAGCGGTTGCTGCAGGATAACGTGTGAGAGATGTAGTCAACCAGCCAGCCGGATTGCCGGATGCCAGCTGTTGACTCTGTAAAACTTTTAAATATATTAAAGTTAGTAGATAGCAGCCACGTAATGTGTCTAAGAGGAGCAAACTGAAGCCAAGGAATGCGGTTGAAGGAGTTGAAGCAACACTTATTGAAGATGTTTGCAATGAAGCAATTTTTTGTGTGTACAAGATAATGAAGCAAATCAGAGTTGAACGCAATGTTGCAACACGTGTAAAAGTAAACAAATTTTCTTATCTTTTACTTTTTATGTCCCTCTCCCTCTCTCTCCCTCTCTGTGCAGAAAGTTTCAAAAGAAATTGTTTTTTTTTTGCTACTACACCTTTTGTTAGCACAACGCTCGAAAACTGAGGGGGATAAGGCGATAAGCTCGTGATGCAGAAAGTGAGGGAGCTTAAGTGATGCCACTCTGTCTTAGTGGATGCATGAGCTCACAGCGTGGTTCCAAAAAACGGCACAATAAATACCATTCTCGCATATGCGGCTGGAATATCTGGACCCTCTAACTGCTCGATGCACTGTTGTGCGACTAAAACCGAGATAAGGCCCTTGTTGAGGGCCGATTCCCCTTGTGCCAACTATTCAGAAATCTTAATAATTTTACCTTTTCATAAAATTCGTGCGTCTTTTGACGCTTTTTTTGCATTTGTCGGTTGAAAACNTATCCATGAAGATATATTTTATATGACCAAATCTCACGAGTTATTATTTTTAATTGCACTCCCTTTTCCCGCCAGAAAAAAAACGCTAAAGCATGCCTCGTGCACTTATTTCAATCGATACAGTTCCACAAACAAGTACAATAAAAAAATAAATAGTTTATTCAGGCGAAAACCGAAATTATGCACTTTTTCATTTTCAATCGAAAAAATCGTAATTGTTTTTTAAAATAATTTTGGGAAATTTTCGAATAGAATATTCGTATTAGAGGCAGTGAAAGTCTGCATCATAGACATCCTAGCTGTGGAGTTTCAAGAGTGTGCCATCAAAAAAATAAAATAAAAAATGGCAGCAAAAAAAATCCTTTGATTGTACAATGACTTGCGAAACTAAAATTCCAACTACAATTTTTATTGGCACTCTAGAAATTTATTCCAAAATTGTTGTTGTTGTTGAAGAAATCATAAATATATTCGTAAATTTATTCCACGACAATATTTAATTACTTTCCAATAATATAATTTTATATTTAAGGCGTGCAAGTAAATGTGTTAGCTGACTGCGTATGGCTAACTTATAAGTGGTACGGGGCGTATACGTTACATACACAATTATACCTGGTAGACATCAAGTATTCCCTGCAAACCATTTTTTCAGTGTATTCTGAATTGTAGAGAAATTTTAAGGAATTCGTAAAGAGCTCATCTGATTTTTTGCCAAATTTTCTAAAATGAAATAAACTGTGCACACTTCGATTCCTTTACGAGATTTCGGAAGAAAATCGGTAAAGAAAAGAAAATAATGCTGCTATGTGAAGAATTACTTGCAGAAGTTTTTCAGAATTTTCTTTATGTTTTGTAAAAAAATTTCTTTAAGAGTTCATGTCAACCATTTCATATAATTTTCTTTGAAGATTCGTAAAAAATCGTTAGAGAAATGAGATACTCCTAAAGATTTAGTTAAGATTTCGGGAAATTTGGTTTGCAGAGTTGTTACTACGAACCGCGCAAATACCATATGTGTGTCTTGAAATACCAACAAAATATTACGTGGGTTGCCCACTAATTTTATCGAATAACATTACCATCTTAAGTTTCATAGTATCTCGCTGGTATTCTAGAAGCTACTGAATTAAAAGCAACACGAAGTTTGTCGAATTGAAAGCAAAACGATTTCCAACAATATGTTTTGAATATGTTGGAATGCGAAATGTTGTGCATCCTTTTATGAAATTAGTGCAAAACTTACTCTTTACTGTGCAGAATTTTAACTCCCTAATGCAAATACATACACATGTATGTGTCTTATTAAGAGCTGTATAAAAAATATTTGAAATACCAGGAATAAAATACTAAATTATATGTGTCATTGCACCTAGTGAACAGAATACTATAATAACTTTA
>NW_016199439.1:2436-2627 GCF_001687245.7 Rhagoletis zephyria | reverse complement strand
GTTTGGAAGAAATTGGTGCAGCGGTTACCAAGTTATACACATGTAACCAAGTCTTAAACTTATTGTAAATGTCAATTTTGAGTCAATTATCTTCAGTAGTTAATAAAATATCGCAGTTTTCGTATTTCTGGAAATTGCCGTTATATGGGAAGTGGGCGTGGTTACAGTCCGATTTCACCCATTTTCAATAC
>NW_016199439.1:0-2411 GCF_001687245.7 Rhagoletis zephyria | reverse complement strand
ATTTCTTAAATCAGTTTGCATCTCTCAAGAAAAATGCTCGTATATTTATTTCTTCAAGAAAATTTACAGCGAAAGGGAAGTTCTTTTTCAACAGAAATAATAAAAAATATTTCTTGTGATTTTTCTTGAGAGCTGGATTCTTAGCTTTAAGATACAGTTCGTATTTGAGGTTATTAGCTTTAAGGGGGATTTGAACCCCAAAACCCATCCCTTGTGTGCGCTAATGATGTATATGTTAACGCTTGTGTTAAAAAAAGCAAACCGTCATCACGCTAATACTCGAAGTGTCATCACTGTTACGCCCATCTGACATGGAACGCAAATGAGTCGTGCGAACCGAGAATTTGTTAAACACGCTGCTGGGAGCGATATGTGCAATTGTTGCATGCAACTTTCAACATGCGGCATACATACATATATATATACTCGTAATGCATAGGCATTTTGTAACTTTTTCATTCCTTTATTCACCAACTTGTTCTTTTATTTACTTGCCCGTTCTTTCAATAGTCTGTGCAAATTTTAATCAAAAGATAACTGGCTTACAGGAAGCTTGCGTAGAACCGCGGGCGACTGGTTTGCTGACGCAATTTCTGTTCGAGAATGGCAGGCATTGCTGCTGGATTTAAACTAATTATCGGCTGTGCGTTTAATGCCTCCTTAATTCGACTCTAAGTGTCCATTCATTCATGTTTTTATCGAAATATGTGTACGTTAACCGCATTGCTTGGCTACTCAAACGCCTGGATTTCCGTTATATATATTAGCTCGCCAAAACATGAACTCAACAGCTACTGGAAAATAATTTTCATTAAGTGTTCCATATATACTTACTAAGAATTATAAAATATGAGGCAATCGAAATTAGTGGGTTAATATGTCGAATTCAAATTATGTAATGTTCGAATTCAAATTATTTAGCAACGCTCGTGAACTATCGTAATCTATGGATGTAATTACAGGATACAAGTCTCAGTTGGTAGTGAAGTTACCTTCAACAACTTCGCCAGCCAAATATAAACATTTACACACGAGGGCTTATCTCCCACCTCCTGCAAACATAGATTAAAAGTGTATTATATGAGATAATAGAATCCTGAATAATCCTCTTTAGATATCCATTATGCCTTTAATTGGAATGCAGATTGCGAACTGAAATCGAGATGGTATTAGTGAATGCGCAGGCGCTGGAGGAGCTCCAGTCGAATTTATAAAAATGCTCTAGCGGAGCTTGCTGAAGGAGCTTGCATAACATACAACGTTACGTAAGGCTAACAACATAGGTCAATAATAACATTGAAAATATAACGAATACCAAGAAAGTTTCCGTAAAGGTTACTCCACATTCGATAACATTTACAATTTCGTTTCTATTGCGAATTAAAATTTAATTAATAATAAGAAAACGTATGCATTTTTGTAGATTTTAAAGCGGCATTCGATAAGGTCGCTCGAAAGTCCTTAATGTTTAAATTACATACAATAAGTGTATATACAAAAACTTTAAGTTTCATAGAAAGCATGTATGGTAATATGAATTCATCAATGATATCAATTTCAAACTTTTGACATTGTTGCCCCAAAGAATAAATTCCAAAGATTTCTCGCCATTGTTGAGAGTAAGTGCCCACTCATTAAAAAATTCTGTATACACGGCAAATGCAAATCATTTTTTAAGAAAAGAGTTTTTTTGTGACTATGACCACCTTAACTATGCCTTCTTTTGTAAGTTCGCACAAGTTTCAAAAACATTTGGTAAATAAAAATATATAAACAATAAATTGAATACAAAAAGTTAAAGTCCATTAATTCCTCACCTATATCATATCCCTACTTCGTAATGTTTCTTTATTCATTTGGTACTGGTAATTTACTACGACACTTACTGTAATTAACGCATTCACGTACGTTGTGAAATTCAGATAGTATTTGAAACATATGGAAGCCAAAGACTCAGGTGGTCGAATAATAAATTTAAGAAATTTTAAGTTTTATTTAGATTAGTAAAATTAATTTCTTAAGTTTTGAGAACGTTTACGTCAGCAGCCGTCAAGGGGTTGGAGATGACAACTATTATTGTGAATGCTTTGTAATTGTTATTCCTTTGGAATTAATTTTTGTAAAATTTGGAGTCATAGTTAGCTAATAAAATAAAACTTGTCAGCTTATTGAATTAAATTCTATGACTCACAACTTATATATCCACAGAACATGCATCTAGGAGATGACTTACCTCTGCCTAAATCAAGTTATCGTACTTCGCAATAAGTATGTCAAAGTATTAGATCTTGTNTTCAGCTTATTGAATTAAATTCTATGACTCACAACTTATATATCCACAGAACATGCATCTAGGAGATGACTTCTTCTTCTTCTTATTTGGCGCAGTAACCGCCTAAGCGATTTTGGCC